>NC_140593.1:1145805977-1146009136 GCF_964204655.1 Triturus cristatus | reverse complement strand
CGTTACCTGGGCGCTGCTTATAAGGACAACTGTTCTTAGTCTGAAGTTGCATTTCTGACACTTTGGTAAATTGACTCTGTTTACAAAGTTTCCAGATGGTTGTGCAAAGTGAAGACACCAGAAGGTTGTGCAACAGTGGTTAATTTGTAAAATAAAAAGTCCTGGGGCTCTCCTCAGGAGGCAGCGCTAACAGGAGAAATGTGCTGGTGCAAACTGCCCCCTAGCCAAAGCCCCGGCACCTATTATTCTGGAGAGGGCTTAGCCTAATGGCTTGAGCTGCTGATTTCGGAGCTGGGGAACCGGGTTCGAGTATCGGCGTGACTCAACATCCTGTGATTCTGGGGAAAATCGTGTTTCTTCAAAATGAGTGTATCCTTAATTGGTGATATAAGCGCCGGTGCTGAGGATTAGGTGCCGGTGCTGAGCACCGGAAAGCACCTGCTCAAATTAAGCACTGTTGTGCAAAGACGTGAGGTTTTGGCTGAAAGAAAACCTTTTTCCACCAGGCCCTAAAATGCACCATATTTTTATAAGTATATTTTCCGGCAGAAAGGGGGCGGAATCTGCTTCTAATACAACATGGGAATTAGAACGTTGATTTAGTAACTTTTTATAGTAAAGTCCAACCAAAAATAAATTCACAATTCATAAGTACACCAGTAAGAAACCACCATTGAACTGGTCAGATTCCCATTTCCTGCCGTGTTAAAACCATTATTGAAATATTCAATACAATATGCCAAAATTCAGCTGCAGTGCCTAACAAACGGGAATTCATGCACTTAGCTGGCCCCTGCCAGTCCCATCTTATTGTTGGTGCCTCGGGCTGGGATAAGTAGCTACTGCTACAAAGGAGGCACGCGCCGTGGGGCCAGAGAGGGAGAACAGATTAGTGTCAGTTCTAGGGCCAGTGGCGGCTGGCACAGATCAGGGGTGGCGGGGCAGACTTTGCAGCGTTCCACCACTCCTCCCTCTGCTCTGAGAGCAGAACAGCCCCACCCAGCTGCCACAGCAGGAACAAATAAAAAGATAATAACGAGTTATTATCATTTTATTTTTCCTTTATTTCCACTGCTGAAAGCAGTGGGGCGATGCTCCTCCGCCTTAGCAGAGAATCCACCACTTCCTAGGGCTCATCTCTACATCTTGATTGCTGCTGTATCCTCCTCTTCAGTGGAGAACCAGACCTAGGCACTTAGAGCACTCTTGGTGGCGGTGATGTCCTTTGATGCTTATTGGAAGTCACTGATGTGGCTTAGGCTGGAGTTTGGAGGTTTAGGGAATAAGCAATCGTCCATTTTGGGTTTCTCTGGTGAAAAGGATTATGAAAGAAACTTTACCTGAAAGTATAGCACAAGGCAGCGGCGGCTCCTCCGCTAAGGCGGAGGACCGTCGCCCCACAGGGAAAAATAAAATCATAATAACACCATGTTATTACCATTTTATTTTTCCATACTGGCTCTGTTTAGGTGCGGGGCAGGGCGGAACGAGACTGGGCTGCCCTCAGAGCAGGGGAAGGAGTGGTCGGCACTTTCTAAGTGCGCATGATGGTTTGGCCAGCCATCTTCGGCTGGCCAAACAGTCATGCGCACTTAGCATTTCCCCACTCTGCTCTATTGCACAGCCGGGTGGAGAACATGCACAGCCTCCCACTCCCTCTCTGAGCGCCGAACCAGGTCACTCAGACCAATTACAATGCTGCTGCCATGCTGGTGACATCTGCGTTGTGATTGGCTTAGGGGAGTCTGGGAGCCTGTGTGCTTCATGTTTCCTGTGTCGACCAAAGAGGATAGAGGAGAGGTTGCGGTCAGCAGGTAAGTGAATTTCTCTTTTCTGTTCTTTTTTTTTTTTACCCCCGTAGTAATCGAGTCAGAGGTAGGGGTAAGTTCTTTATCAGCAGCCCCAGACACATCGTGCCGGCACCATGTACAATCTTCCAACCGACCTCCCTGGAATCCCCATATCCCTCAGTTCCACATTACATCATAATAGCATGAGTGACTGCATTACAACACACCCCTTCCTCTCCCACCACTGCTTCCACGTAGCAGCCGCTACTGGCACTAGAAGAGGATTTATGATCATATTTTAGTCGAACTCAGGGAAAGCTTGGAAATTTCAGCCATGTTTGCTTGGAATGCATTACCAGTCACTGACAGATTTTAGCCTTTAAGAAGCTCTGTCTCACCCCACTTTTGGCTGAGAACTGCCTGTACCAGAGAAATTAAAAAGGAATCCCTGTGAAAATTGAGGGGGCCTCCCTGCAAGGAACGTGAAGGTGCCCCTTCTGGGCTCAATCAAGAGCTCTCCGGCAAGAGTGCTGTGCTGAGGGGGCCCCCGCGGTGCTTGGGGCCCCCCACGCACCACGGGGGCTGCGGGGGCCTGTGTTAGGCCCCTGGTTCACTTCTCTTAATAATGATTGACTATTTGGCAGAAGACTGTGGAGTGAGTTGCCTCCACCTCCTGTCTGATTCTCCGGACCAGAAAGTTGCTTCAAGGGCTAGTGATGCCATTCTGAAGCTGTCCTTTAAGAATGCCGGGCTACATGTCCTACCAGTGAAGGCTTCCTGTGCCTGTCAAACATCATCTCTTCTCTGACTGGAGATTGCATAAAATCCTGGTACAGAAGACGTTACTGCCCGTCTGGAAGAAAACTATTGAACCAGTTCCGTCTGGACATTTCTCTAGCCTCGTCCTGTGAAGCTTCTCTCCTGTGGTTGGAAATTGTAGTATGTCCTGTGGACAGAAGCAGCTGTTGCTGCCTTTGCAGAACAATGAGACATGGGCATTTAGTTGAGTACCTGTAAATTAGATGTTGGGGACTCCCAAACAACTGAAAAGTATGAAACCAGTGCTTAATTTGGGCCGATTGTTGGCGAGGGGTGGGATGGAGGGGATAGGGGCACTGGCAATTAATTTTTGACATCGGATACTTACCGAGAGCAAGAGAGAGAAAAACATACAAATTGGAGAGACGTGGGAAGAGAAAGGCAGAAAACCCGTCACAAAGGGAGAAAGCAGGAACCTGAAAAAGTGAGATACAGGGGTCTGGAGAGTCTGATAGTGGATTAAAGAGGTATGAGCTGGATTTAAGACTACCCGCCTTGGTATTAGGTGTGCCGATGATAATAGCATCGCCTAATAGCATCGCCGCAGGCTCCTGAGGAGAGCTTCGCACACTGGCACACTCCTTTACAAATTAAGCACTGAATAAAGTGATGTCTCCGGAGTCAGTCCTGAAGATTTACATATTGCCTACCAATTTTCCCTATAAAGTTGAGTAATTCTGCTGCAAGAGAGCTGAACCTTTGCTTTTAAACTTCTTTTCACCCGAGGAGACTGAAAAGGGCCATAAATGAATGAACTGTAGCCTCATTTTATGTTTTTTGAAGGTATTTATTTTGCAAAGACTGAATTGCGCGTTTTATTTTAAAGTAATCGCACTTCGTTTTTGCAATTAATCTTGACCTCTAGAGCAGATGTCCTTCATTGTTGTCGCATTGTACTTATTAAATTGTTAGGTATTCACTAACTTGGCGTAGACCTTTTAAGTGATTAATATTCGTAAGTGTATTTTTGTTAGGAGGAAAGCCTGTGCTGTTTGAGCCAAGCCACAGACTGAGTCAGGCATTCCTCACAGTGTATACTTTAGGTTTCTGGCTGGTTGGGCCTTGCGTGAAGCAAGTTGGATATCTGTTCATGACTGCCCTGTCTCCATATCAGCTGAACAATCCATGTTCCGACATGCAGTCAGAAAACAAACCTAAATCCAACTAAAATTGTGCAGCAAGGCTTGGCTAGTGTGCCCCAATAATGCTACAGTAGGAACCTGACTGGATTTATTCAGTCTTGTAAAGCAGAACGGTGAAACATTGCCAATTATGTGGGTGCAAAGGTGGTGGAAAGCCATCTCACTGGCTGACAGTTCCCACTGCTGCCAGCGGGTTTTCACAAAGTGTTATCTCGGAGATTTGGGACGACTCTAATTATGGAATCTGCATTTTGCATTTTTACTAAATTGTTTTTCCACAATAAAGCGTTTTTTTCCCCTTAAAGTTGCAAAATATATGTAATTAATACACACAGTATCATTTTAATGCCCGGCATATGAAAAATATTCAATGGGGTAAATACTTTTAGTGGCCACTGTGAATACAATCAGTGCTGGGAAGCAGGGGATCCCAGTTCCCACAGATATTTCCCAAGAAAACATGCTGAATTTGTCCTGGTGTCATTTTCCGACTCTGGACTTGATTCAGCAGCAGAACCTGCATGCTGTCGGCATGCCATTCAGAGCAGCATCCTGCAGACAGGGAGGGGGTCTTTCTTATTTTCACTTTAAGCTGAGCCCAGAACAAAGGCCTTTTTATCACACGAACAGGCACAATAAATCATACAAGTGTGAAAATCAATGTACAGAAAATGTTGCTTAAGGCAATGAGGGTTATAAGGTGTAGGAATCACATATCATCCTTGCTTGTTGACATTATATGTTAAGAGTGAATGGTTGGGAGAAATACAAATTCAGGATATAAAACGTAATGCAGCGACTATTGTCTGTACAACCAAGACTTTATTAGGATTCGCACAGGACCCCTCTTTGCAATATTAAAATAACAAGAAATTGAGGAAACATTAAGGATCTAAAGCCACGAGTCACAGTTTGCGTGCAGCTCCTTGTTGCTGGTAAATAGACCACTGTGCTATCTTAGAAGGATTGCAACTTATCAAAATCACCTCCGTGTTAAAAGTCCAATTACCTATCTAAATAAAATACAAATCTGTGATCTACATTTGACATGATATGCTTTGCAGCAGGCACATTAATCCTCTATGCTACTTTAGGAGTCAAAACTGAAACTGGAAAAAAACAGAACTGTTTTAACCACTAGAGTTATCTTAGCAACACTATAATTATCTCCAAATTGTAGGGAACACAGTGATCTGTGCAACAGGTGCCTTAACCCTGTAGGTTATTTGAAAATGCAGCCTTTTTGTGGCCCATTGAGTAAGCTAGAATGGATTTACTGTCATACATTTTCTTGTTGCAAATTTCTGTGCAGTGGATTTATTTTTATACTAGGTCTGTAAGTTGACTGTCACTCTGCTTTCATGCCCCGCCCCCTGTGACTACACCCACCCACTTTCCTCTGCCACACCTTGACCCCCAATTTATGGGTTCCCGCAGTAATATTTTCCTGTTCCAGCACTGAATACAATTGTTATCAATATTTATCCGTATGTAAAGGAAATGTTTCTTTTTATTTGTTAACTTTTTCACTGTTCAAATCTACATCAAATTTGGAAGATGGCCTTTGTCCCATCTTTGTCAAAGGTTGGTGAAAGGGGTCAAAACATAGCCCAGAAAAAACATGTATTGGGGTGTGCGCATGAAATCCCTATTTTAATTTTTGTTCTCTGCCAGGGTGGGACTGGGACAAAAAATAGGCCCGGCCACAAAATATAAAAGTGGCCTCCATTAGGGAAGCAGGTAGCTAAAAACGCGGTAATATCACTGAAATCAACAGTTAGAACTGGCACAACTGCCCACAGCTGCTATAAAATCGGCCCATACCCTGACCAAGCATACCACGATTGCCCTCCAGGCCAGTAGGGCCTGCGCTCTGCTGTAATTAAAACTTCTGGACAGATCTACACCAAATGTGGCATGAAAGCAAATGATTTGCCAGAATATGAAATTTCTTTGTTTGGTGTACACCTTTTGAATGTTTAGATAAATTATTTAAAAATCTGCAATTTACACTTGAAAAATTTAGTTGCTTGGATGTGTGTACCCTTTTTTATTTGTCCAAGCTAATAGAAAATACGTGGCTGAATCCTGAAAATTGTGGCCATCTGGAGTCACATGGCCAGAGCTGCTTATTCTTCTGCTGTCCGAGCATGCGCACACAATAACTCTTCCCCAAAATGTCCAAAGTGGTGCTGTCTAGAAACTCTGGCACAAAAACAAAAGAAAGACTCCTAGCAGAAGCCATGGACCACTGAACTCATCTTGCCATCAATAGTGGAAGTGGTCTGCTGCATTCGTCTAAAAGATTGAAAAATGTAGAGCGAAATAAATATATTCACTGCAGGGAGGCTTTATTTCTCTCCGTTACTAAATGGGGAAACGTGGCTGAACAGACTGAGTCTTGCACCCCGCAATTTCAAGCCTCGCTCACATAGTCAACTTACACCCCTCCTGGCTGTCCAAAACAATTTTTTTTTTTGGGCCTTGGGGGTCCTTGTGGGACCCCCTGAGCAGGCCTAGGGGTCAGGGTGTTTCTACCCTGCCCCCTTTTCGCGTTTTTCGCTGTTTTTTTTTTAGGTTTCTTGTGCATGGCTGCCAACACTTCCTGATTTGGAGTGTTGACAGCCAATTAGAATGCAGCTCGTGCACGGCAGGGTGCGCTTAGGCTGCGCTTAGGGTACGCGGACCCTCCGAGCATAGATATATATGTACTTTTAAATGTCATTTTCTCCGGAACTACTGAACGGATTTACACCATTTAAGCAAAAGGCACAAGTCTGAACTAAGGGCTACCTCTTTGCCAAATTTGGTGTAATTCCGTTCAGCAGTTCGGGCTGTAGCTGCGGCTAAAGGTCCTATGGGAAATTGCATGGGGAAAACGTGTTTTAGGACCCCCCCTTTTTCTCGGCCCCCGTTTGACGAATCACCGTGAAACTTTCAGGATAGGAGCGGACCGGAGCTGGCCAACAGTTTTGAAAATTTCGCAAAGATTAGTCAATTGGCGCCAAAGTTATTCCAAATAGAATGTTGCGGATTTCCTATGGAAAATAGGTCCTAACTATATCTACCTACTGGCGACCGCCAGTAGGTAATATATATAATTTTTTTTAATTTTTGGCTATATATTTTTGGACTCTGTCAACTGTTACAAGCATTGATAATTTTATTTGACCTCACTGTATCACAATCTTGTTCCCCACATTGTAGTCATCCTAATTCTGTTATCGCTCGTTCTGGTGTGTTGTAATAGCGTCGTCACAATACTGTAGTCTAGCCAGCACTGCATTAGGAAATATAATAAAGAAAATATTAAATGATGTAACCTTGGCGAGACCCAACACAGTGCACGTGGCAGTGGCTACTGAAATTGCAGATTGTGCTGCAGGTCAGGTTGGCACTGGCAGTGCTGCGTGTGATGTCTCAGTGCTGAAAGAGAGGAGTGTGCACGGGGCCAGGAGGACGTTCTATTGCAGAGTTGTGCATGGTGGCAGGGGCAGACAGGGAGCCAAAACCGGCCCTGGCAAAGTGCTCGGCCGCCCCCCTCCCCCCTCGCGGGGGGTTGGGGGTGCCACCGAGCTCTTTGCCAGGGCCGGTTTTCGGTCGATTTTGTTATATGGCCGATTTTACAGTTATGCAGTAAAAACGGCCCTGTAACAAAAAAGGCCCCCAGGGGCCGAAAATCGGCCCCCACCCGTTCGGCGCACCGGGGGATTGCCCGGTGCCCGCTACAGCCAGTCCGGCCCTGCATGGTGGCATCAGTTCCGACTTAGCAGGTGATTCAGAAAGTGCCGCTACAGGTGGGCGAGCCAGGCTATTCATGGGAAGAGCTGTGCCAGGGGTCTGGCTTGGCTCTAAGAGCCCAAGTACGAGCCGAGCCTGCAAAAAAAGAAGCAGCAACTGCCACAATATTACATAAAATGTAGAGCAAATAAGAGAAAGGTGGAAGAGGGCAGGGTCTACTTCCCTTGCTGGTATGTAATGCACACTGCTACCCCCCCATCCCGGGCCAGCGACTAATTTGAAAATTAAAACGATAATAAAACAGGTTTATTATGGTTTAACTTCTAAGTGCCAACTGAGCCTTGGGGACGAGGCCATTGCGGGGCAGTCACAGAGGGGGAATAGTGGGCACTGCTTTCAGTCCACTTGTCGGTTTGGCCGGCCATCTAAGGATGGCCAAACCGGCATGCGCACTAGGCTGTCTCCAACCCAAGCTGCGTTGCCAAGTTGGAAACAACAGACACAGGCTCCCTCTCTCTGGGAGCGTACATTCAGGCCAATCTTAACGCTGCTCTCATGCATGAGAGCAGCATCAGGATTGGCCGTAGGGGAGTCTGGGGGCCCGTGTTGCAGTCAGGAGCAGAAGAGCGGCGATGCAGCCGGCCACTAGTAAGTTTTTTTTTCCTCTTCTTTTTATGTATATTTGTCGTCCTTCCCCCCCCCCTTCCTCCCCCTCCCCCCCCCCCCCCCACACACACACACACTCTCATCAGCCGCTACTGCTCCTCTCGCTGGGTAATAATTAATGGACATTGCTGTAGGGTTTATGGTGCACCCCTTTGCCGGTCCTTGTCGCCGCCAGCTCCCAACCTCTTTCTCCTCCCTCCCACTACAGTGTGCCATTGGTACGTGTTCAAGCAGCTGCGAATGTGCTGGTGATGGGAGCGAACCAAGCGAGTGGCTAGCATGTCACTCCCTCTTTAAGTTTCCTGCTGAGACAAGCACTCTGCTAAAAGCCAGCATTTCATTTGTCTGCAAGTTCCTCTATGGAAAACCCAAATATTATCCGCAGCTAAGAGGGTGGGTATCCAGGGGGTAATTGAAAATTCAAAGAGTCCCTGCATTGACACTTGAGTCCACCGGTTGTCACATTTCTAAAAGAAAAATAGTGGCCATTTCTCCATGTTTTAAGAGTCTGCAACGGCCCAGGTTTTATGCTTAAAGAGAACTCCACATAAAGTCATCTGTATTAATTTGAAGCGCGACCTTTCTGTTTTTGGGTGCTTTATTTATCAGTCAGGGTATACTACACCAGCTCCACGGCGGTTACATGACCAAAGGTCACGGTGATGTGTTTTCAGGCAGAAGGATTTACCCAGAGTCACAGGATATTGCACCAATGCTGAGACTGGAACCTACTTCCACAGTTCCAAAGTTGGCAGCTCTGGCTGTAACGCCACATTCCCTCCCCCTGATCCTGTGAAAAACAACATTGTGTTAAACCTCTAAGAAACACCAGTGCGGACGCATTGCTTATTAGTGTAAAAATGCATTTGTGTTGGGAGTTTTTTTTCGAGATTTAACACAACTCTGGTTTTTACAGCCTGTAAAAGCCAACATTGTGCTAAAACTGCAAGACACACCAACACAGGTGCATTCTCTGCTGGTCAGGCATGCGAACAGACAGTCCATATTTGAGTTTAAAATGATCGTTTTCACAGGCCCAGCTCTTTATTGTGAGGGAGCAGTTGGGCTCGGCTCGTGTTGGGCTCAAGGGTCCACAAGGACCCCGAGCTGAGCCAGAGCCGGGCATCTGCCTCGAGCCAGACTGCAGCTTTCATGGACTCACCCGCCTCTAGGTACTACTTGGGGTCTGAGTTTGAGCTATAGTTACTTGTAAATAACAATTCTGGCCTGTATCCCTGCACCTAAATCCACCAATTACGAGTTAATCTCTATGGAATGGGAAATTACCACTTTTTCTGGGTCAAATTAAGCATAATATTCCTTTTTTCCATCTGGATTAATGTTGCATGTACCCCTGTTCCAAGCAGGTGGTAGATGGGAGTGGGTGGGGTGTATCTGTGTGGGGAAAAGTGTGGGAGGTTGGGGGGTAGAGAGGATGGGGAGGTGGATATGTGGCTAGAGGGAGCATTCTTTGCTTTCCCATGCCGTAAGAGATAGTTGGGCTGGGGAGGTGAGGAAAGGCTGCCTATCCTTTTAGTAGAGACGGCCATAACTTGTGTAATTTGCTGTAGCGTAATTCCGTGACATTCCAGCAAAATCACACAAGATAATGCGGAATTACGCAAGGAACGTACCCAAGCCTTGTGTGATTTTGCCGGATTGATTTTCTGGCTGGTAAAATAGCCCCTTGTTCCTACATCCAGGATTGCTTAATTTGTCAAAAAAATAAGAGCCCGGGCTCTGGTCAAAAGGCCACTGCAGCTTGAACCACATAATGCCCCTGCCATGCGGCCAGTGACTGTAAGAACACAACTACTAACCATCACACTCCTAAAAGTGTGATAATTCAAACTATTCCAGGCCTCCACAGCTATAACCTTTCTTGGGTGGCAGGTAATAGTCATTTGGAATGTATATTGATTTAATAATTAACTCTTATTGTGTTCAGGTCTAAATTGACCAGACAGTGCCACCTTGTGGCAGACTGTCACAAGCACCGTGTTGACAATTAGGTGCTGGTACCAAGCACCGGAAACCACCGGGTCAAATTAAGCACGAGTGGTATAATCAGGCCCAGGGGTCTCCCACCTGGGAATACCACCCCGAATTACTTATAGCTGGGGTCTTGGTGGAAATTGGTAGAGCTGTAATGACTCCAGCAGTTCAGAGGCATTCAGTGTGGCCCCATTGCCCCCTCACCTACCTTGGCTCCACGGCGTTCCTGAAGTCACAAGACCGAGCATTCTGGGGTTAACAGGAGGAATAATGTCTGCAGTTCAGTTCCGTTGATGGCTCGTTTATCTAACAAAACCTCCCACGTGAAATCCAGCATTTGGACTTATTACACTCCGACTGCAAACTTGATTACACTTCCTGGAGCCGTAAATCCGGCCGCCTCATTATTAAAGGCACCGAATCGCCAGCTGATATGTAAAAATTTCAATCACTGCTCTGACATTCCAGGAAGGTAAAAAACCAATTCCAGACAAGCCTGCCCGAGGCGGCGGGGAGAACCATTAGAGCCGCGCGCCAGCCTCAGAAATTAAAGGTTGAGCAAAAAACACATCGAGAAGGTGCTCCATCACGAGCTGGAGGGGCATGGGGGAGAGGATGTGGCGTAATAACCAGAGCTGCAGATCTTGGAACTGGGCTCCGGATCTCGGCGTCAGTTCAACACACTGTGATTCTGGGGAAATCACTTAATCTTCCCACGCCTACAAAATATGGAATGTGTCCTTGTGTAATGTAACTGGTGCTCATGTAAAGCGCTCCAATACCTTGGGGTCCAGTAAGCGCTATATAAATCTGGGGGGGAAAAACCCTTGCTTACAATGCGTCCCTGCACGAGGCGCTTCGCAGTCAGCCATGGGTCATAGTGTTTCTAAGCCCCAAGTAAAATGACGTTTTTTTTTTTTAACTCTCGCTCCCTTTGGCATAGGGAAATATTGGAGGACTTTATTTGCAGTTTGCTTTCTCCTTGTGGGCGTGCCTTGATACAGCAGGGATTAATGAAACGCATGCCTTAATACCAGGGTGTCTGTGACTGACACTTTTGCAAGCATCATTTTTTGTTACTTAATTATCACACCCTAAGTGTGATGAGTGTGTTCAGACATGGGTCCTGCACTCACTGTGCCCCAAGATCCAAGCTGCACTTTAATGAAAGGCACCACAAAGCTGAAACCAGTCTGGGGTTAATGACTGATTAAAGGGGCGGGGCCTGTCAGACGGGGAAGGGTCTTCCCGCTGGAGGAGGACCAAGGGTGATTTGCACACGGGTCCCCACTCACCAGGAGTTTCACTGTGGGCAGCAACATGATGGAATGAAAAGGAGGCGCGGCCACACCAGGCAGAGCCTTCATCAGCGCCCTGGGTTGTCTAAAGAGCCTTTTAGGAGGGGCCTCAATGGCGGACTTACAGCCACCACAGATACTTCCATATATCCCAGGGGTCTACCCAGTGCTTAATTTGATCCTATGGTTTCCGGTGCTCAGCACCAGCACTTAATTGTCAACACCGGCGCGTGTGACAGCCTGCCACAAGGTGGTGGTGTCTGGCTAATTGAGAGATGACCACAACAAAAGTTAATAATTAATTCAATATGTATAAAAAAAATAACATATATCTGCAGCCCAAGCCATTCTTATAGCTTTGGGGGCCTGGAATAGCCCAAATTGTCACACTTGTAGAGTGGGACGGTTAGTACTTGTGTTGTTACTATTATTGGCAGCTCTGGCAGGGGCAATGTGTGGTGTAAGATTCAGTGGCCTCCCGATGAGAGCCCTGGCACTTATTGTTTTTTACAAATTAAGCGCTGGGTCCAGCATAGAGTAGTGGTAACACCACCTGAAATGCTGGGGTGGCCGTCCCCTCAACCGAGTGGCTCATGCTCCAGATGTGGTGGAGTTAGCCCAGTGAAAGACCCCCATGGAAAGCGATGCAGATTTAGATTGAAAATATTGTTCTCTTAAGATGCTGGGAAACATCCCAAGAGCAGAGATGCGGCTATGGACAATGTGCACTTTCTTCGCCTCCATTCATTGTAGACAGTCCTCCGTAGAACATACACATTCACAGAATTTCTGCTAGAGGTTCCGTCACAAAATAGCTCTTCCTGAGTGCAGAGACAGGAGCTGTGAGGGTGAGGCCCCTACCATGCCACGGGGAATTAAGACATGCATTTGCCATAACAGCATATGGAAATTCAAACATGGCACTCTAAATGTGCTCTTCGTTGCATGGGTGATGAGGGCTGATCATTAAAGCCACGTAAAATGCAGCAGGTATAATTCTCCTGGTCCGGGCTCAGCATACCACACAAAAACCATGTGTGTGAATTGTCTTTTATTTGACAGGTCCATGCACTGCATGCACCTCAGAGTCCTGTGTCAAACCCACCTGAGGATCTATTTCATACTTGTGCCATGGTCCCTCCTCTGCCCACATCCTATCGGGCCTGCTTCTCATCTATAGGGCCCGGTCTTTGTATACACTCCAAGCACCCTGCTTTGCAGAGGCCTCAGAATTCTGGCACCCTGTACTGCTGGCATCCAAGGGTCTCTCAATTCCTGATTAATACTGTCTGGCATCTAATCGCTCCATTGCCCTGTACTGCCTATGCCTCTGGCCCCTACACTCCTGCTCTAGGTATGGCGGGGTCCCTGCTCTGTATATACTTATGGGTCCAGTGTCCATGGGGTATCGGCCCCCCTATGACCCTACGTTACATATAATCAATTTATTGTGCTACATTTGCTTTAGGGACACTACCCTTGACCTATCCTGCCCCCGCCCCTGGAGTGTGGTTACACTCACTACAAGTTTGCTTGACATTTCCTGAAGCCCCCTACGCATGTACCTGTGGTCACTGTGTCATATACTACTAGTGTGCCATATGCCCTGCTCCCCACCCCCTGCGAGGCCCATTGTTGGATGCCCCAGGTCAAACAGGATTACTGTAGAAGTCATCCCAGAATCATTGGATGATCATCCAACTACTCTAGAAGTCATCTTCACATCATCAGACATCATCAAGCTCTGGAAGTCATCAGCAAAGTTTAGAAACTTGAGCCTGATGATTCAAGGATGACTTGAACATGAGTGTCTGATGATTTCAAAATGTGTGAGCATTCCTGATGACTTCAGGAGGATTTAAGAATGAGTATCTGACTTCACAAGGTGTGACTATTCCTGATGACTTCAGGAGGATTTAAGAATAAGTATCTGATGACTTCACAAGGTGTGACTATTCCTGATGACTTCAGGAGGATTTAAGAATAAGTATCTGATGACTTCACAAGGTGTGACTATTCCTGATGACTTCAGGAGGATTTAAGAAGATTACTTCACAAAGTGTGACTATTCCTTATGACTTCAGGAGGATTTAAGAATGAGTATCTGATGACTTCACAAGGTGTGACTATTCCTGATGACTTCAGGAGGATTTAAGAATAAGTATCTGATGACTTCACAAGGTGTGACTATTCCTGATGACTTCAGGAGGATTTAAAAAGATTACTTCAAAAGGTGTGACTATTCCTGATGACTTCAAGAGGATTTAAGAATGAGTATCTGATGACTTCACAAGGTGTGACTATTCCTGATGACTTCAGGAGGATTTAAGAATAAGTATCTGAGGACTTCACAAGGTGTGACTATTCCTGATGACTTCAGGAGGATTTAAGAAGATTACTTCAAAAGGTGTGACTATTCCTGATGACTTCAGGAGGATTTAAGAATGATTATCTGGTGACTTCACAAGGTCTGATCACTTCAGGAGGATTTAAGAGTGTGTATCTGATGACTTCATAATATCCAATGGCTCTCGATGATTTGAAAATAAACATCCAAAACTCCACAAGCATTATTTCTTTTTAACGCAATAAAATTGCTCCTGATTTTTTGAGAATGATTTGCTGATCCGTTGCCACCCACACTCCTGGGCCCCCAACGTCGCCACGAGCTCCCACTAGGCAGATGCACTAGCGTGTATGTTTCTGTTCAGCGTGCAGCTGCGGTGTCCGCTTCCGTGCCAAGTAGATCACCAGGAGACCATGTGTTGCTACTTGGCTCCCCCATTCCTGCTCCACATAAACATCAGAATCTCTCATCTCTGCTCTGCACACTAAGGCCTGGGCTTACATAGGGCTTGCTGGGAGTAGCAGGTGCTGTCCTGGGTTTGCCCGTTGGGACTTCATCGCTGCCCTAAACAAGCCTGGGATAAAGTGTTATGAAGGAAGTGAAAGTAAGCCCAGCGGTTGTGTGTCACGAAATCGAATAACTACAGTGTGGGGCATTACACCGCCTCGGGTCAATGTTTTTAAGTTACCGTTTTGCCACTTCAATTAATGAACCCTTGTCTCAACTCACTTATACACCTTATATCTTTACTTGTGGTGTTGATGTAGTGATAATAAACAAACAGCCCTCAAAGAATCCTGCCACTCCCTGCACACATTAAAGGCCAGTGCTCTCACGTACCCCTCACCAAATAAAGACCAATGCTCGCCTCTCACTTACCCCTCGCTTCATCTAGGACCAAGGTTTGCAAAGGCTGCCTGTACAGGACGTTGCGGTCCTCTTGGCCAAGGGGGCCATCGAGCGCGTTCCGATGCCAGAAGTGGGCCGTGGTTGTTATTCCCACTACTTCCTGGTTCCAAAGAAGGAAAAGGGCCTGCGTCCTATCTTAGACCTTCGGAACGTCAATCGCTTCCTCCGGAAGAAGTTCAAGATGCTCACACTTGCCCAGGTCTTGTCTGCCCTAGACCCGCAAGACTGGATGGTAGCGTTGGACTTGCAGGACGCTTACTTTCATATCCCCGTCCTGCCGGCCCACCGGCGTTACCTGCGGTTCACGGTAGGCCACAAGCACTTTCAGTTCACCGTGCTCCCTTTTGGCCTTACCAGCGCCCTTCGGGTGTTCACGAAAGTGATGGCAGTGGTTGCAGCTCTTCTGCGCAGATCAGGGGTTTCAGTCTTCCCCTATCTCGACGACTGGTTGTTGAAGGCGGGCTCGCCCCAGGCAGTCTCTCTCCCACCTCCAGACTACGGCCAACCTCCTGCATTTGCTGGGGTTCTCCATCAATGTGCCGAAGTTGCACCTGATTCCCTCTCAGAAGCGCCTATTTATCGGAGCGGTTCTGGACACGGCACAGTTTTGGGGTTATCCTCCCGAACAGCGAGTCCGGGACATTCGGGCTATGATTCCGATCTTTCAGCCCTTGTCCTGAGTTTCAGTCAGGATGACATTGAGGCTGCTGGGCCTCATGGCGAAGTGTGGCTCAGTGATTAGAGCGGCAGACCCTGATGCAGAGGTCTAGTCCGGGACCAGGGTTCAATTCCCCGCCTTGGCGGGTCTTGGGCTCAAAAATTCCACGGACCTGATAATTCTCGCCTCGGTGCCATTCCAATCATGGAGTCCCACTCTGCAACTCTGGGCAATAGCTTGCTTAATCTCCACAACGGCCCCCACAACGCTAAGGATGCCTGGCCTCCACCTTGGGGGTGCCCAGGAGTGGATGCCTCACAGGGAAAGCCAGGATGGGTTCCACAGCGTTATTCGTACAAGCGCCTTGAGACCCTTGCGGGTGAGTAGTACGCTATACAAGTATAAACTTACTTATGGCCTCCTGTTTCCTGCTGACCAATCATGCCAGATGGCATATGCAGGCTCTGCAGTGGGACCTGAAGTTCCAGTGGGCGCAGCATCAGGGGAACCTGTCTTAGTATGTCCAGATCTCAGAGGGCACTGCACGACAATTGCAGTGAAAGGGAAGCGAGAGTATGGAGATAAAATGGAGAGGGCAGGAAAAAACAAAAAGAGGCCCTAAGGAGGAGGAGAGGATGAGAGAGAAATGTAGGACAGAGGAACAGGAGGGAAAAGGCAAAATGTGAAAGGTATCAGGGAAACAAAAAGTTCAGAGAAAGGAAAAGGAAGTAAGGACAAGAAAGAGAAGCGAAAGTGGACAGTGATGATAAAGGAGGAGACCGGAATTAGGGTGTGAGGGAGAATGATAAGAAGGGTATGAGTGAGAGACGGAAGCGGCTGGATGAGGAGCTCAGTGCCCAGAAACAGCGGCGTAGCTATCAGTAGTGCAGTAGTAGCAGCAGCACCACTGCCAGGGGTGAGAGGGGCTCACTGCACGCCAGTTATGGAAATCTTTAATCTGGAATTGGGAGTGGCGTGCATTCTTCTTGCTTTCGGTCGGGCTCAGAACACTCTTGCTACACCACCACCACTACCGGAGCTACTACAAGTCTCAGTGCATGCTGTGACAACATGCTGGATCCCCGTCAGTGCATCCTTTGCTGCTGACCCGGGTGCCCCTCACTGCATCCAGTGCTACTGACCCAGGTGCCCCTCACTACATCCAGTGCCACTGATCCAGGTGCCCCTCAGTGCATCCAGTGCGACTGACCCAGGTGCCCCTCTCTACATCCAGTTCTACTGACCGAGGTGCCCCTCAGTGCATCCTGTGACAGTATGCCCGGTGGCCAACAGTGCATCCAATGCCACTGACCCAGGTGCCCCTCACTGCATCCAGTGCTACTGACCCAGGTGCCCCTCACTACATCCAGTGCCACTGATCCAGGTGCCCCTCAGTGCATCCAGTGCCACTGGCCTAGGTGCCCATCCTTGCGTCCAGTGCCACAGACCCAGGTGCCCCTCAGTGCATCCTGTGACAGTATGCTGATTGGCAATCAATGCATCCAGTGCAACTGGCCCTAGATGCTCCTCAGTTCATCCAGTGCCCCTGATCCAGGTTCCCCTCAGTGCATCCAGTGCTGTTGTGTAGTTCCCACAAATCTATATAGGATCTACAGATCTAGACAACATAAACTAAGGGATTGGTGTCCAGACTGATTCCAGACACCCCCAAAGGATATGTTAGTCTGTAGACCGGCTAGCTCACAGTGCCACCATGAGCCCCTCTTACCAAGGAGCGAATAGTTTCTGGCAACTATCGAACATGACAGCCCGTCCCCTCAGGGATCGTGGAAACAGTACTGTACTTTTCGCTCAGTCACTCGCGCTTACTTTGTCTCAGAGAGATACACAGAAAAAACGGAGGGGACATTTTCAATAAGGATTTATTGAACCAGCATCATTCTAGTATAAAACACGTGTGCTGCAACAACCACTAGCCATAAACATATGCATATGATTATGAGCACCAGTAGAGTAAAGAAAAGGTAGAATTCTACCATAGTGCTAATACAATGAATGTATGCAGGCGTATAGATACATAACAGTAATAATGCGTGCTCCTACAATGCAAACCCTCACTAGATGTACCTAAGTGTACCTAGCATGTATGTAGGTGTATAGCCAAGAATCCCTTTAGGATAGAACCACCCACATTACCTGATGTGGGAGAGCAAAGTACCCCGTCTTGGTCTCAAGATAGATACCCCGCAAGAGATATCAGACCACTACGTGCTGGAGTGTCTGCGTGCAGGGACTTCAGTATATTGCTTCAGCGTGTCAGCATGGAAGTCTTTCTCCTCTGGTTTGCCCAGAGAAGACGTGGTACTTATATACCCAATAGGTACCCTCAGGGTTTTTACCAAGATGTGTACGATGGGCATGTCAGCCAAGGATGACGATAATGGTAACCCTTATACAGAGTTATTATGCAGAAGATGGTAGTCCTGCTGTGATACTGATAATCCTCATGCATAATAAATTAGGCTAGATTTCAGAGAAAATGACACAACATTTATTTAGCACCTAACTAGGTAAAAGGTCAGCGTCAGACCTGTTATGTAGAACAATGGTAGGACAAATGTAGGTAAAGGGTCGTGCAACTATCTAGGCTTATATTGGGGTGCATTGGGGTTCATAACAGTGCCACTGGCCCAGGTGCCCCTCACGGCATCCAGAGCCACTGGCCCAGGTGCCCCTCACTGCATCCAGTGCAACTCACCAAGGTGCCCCCCAGTGCTTCCAGTGCAACTCACCAAGGTGCCTCTCAGTTCATCTAGTATCACTGGCCTAAGTGCCCCTCACTGCATCCAGTGTCACTGACCAAGTTGCCCCTTGGTGCATCCCATGATAGTATGCTGAGTGGCCTTCAGTGCATCCAGTGCCACTGACACAGGTGCCCCTCACTGCATCCAGTGCCACTGACACAGGTGCCCATCAGGGCATCCGGTGCCAGTGGGCCAGGTGCCCCTCACTACATCCAGTGGCAGTGACTCAAGTGCCCCTTGTGCATTTAGAGGCAGCATGCTGGGTGGCCCTCCTTGCAACCATTGCTAGTGACCTAGGTGCCACTCATGCATCCATTGCCAGAATGCTGGGTGCCAGGCGCGCAACGCCTATGGGGCTAAAAGGGCCCCCCATTTCTCAGCCCGGGCTGCTGCAGCTTGAGCTTGCTGTGGGCTCAACCGGACAGTCACTGGAGCCTTATTTCTGACACACGCAAGTTTTTCACAGGTCTTTAAAACACCATTTACATGCCTTTGTGACCTGGTTAACAAAGCTTTGTGTTTTTTCACTCATTCCAGTACCCCCAGGTTCACACTCTGCCTATTCCTTACATTTTTATTTGATTTTTTATTGCCACAGTGGGAGAATGCATTACATGAAAAGGCATCTCATGAGTAGGGATGCCACCTTTCCTAGAAAAAAATACTGGCCATGTGTTGTTGTTTAAAGAGTCTGCAAAGGCCTCGCCTTGATACTAAATAGGGCTGTAAATAAAATGGTATGTACTCATTTGTAACATGACTTTTCTGTCTCTGTTTCCTTTAATTATTAGTCAAAGATCATTAATACAGCCCTAGTACACATTTAAAAGTGCTATTTATATTTGTTGTTTGAAGTATGCAAAAAATAAGTGCTAAAATACCAGTGTCAGGTGATTTTGTTTATTTTTGTACTGGCAGGGACATCGAAATACCGGTGGCGCCGGTGTAAATCTGATCAGCTGGCAACCCCGACCAAGAGACTGAACGTTTGTTGCAGGATCAGCACATTATTTATTTCCTCCGTCCTCCATTCCTGATTGATTCCATAATAGCAATAGTTCAACTTATATCTAAGACCCTACGGCCTCCGTTAATACAATGCTGAGTTAGAACTCCAATGTCCTCTGCACATGCTAGTGGTACATAGATTTAAGTTAGTACAGTAATGAGTGTTGGAAACACTGTTCATCCTCTGCTCTCTGTGGTTCCAGGATTTATTGTCCTTGTTGTGCGTTCCTTGGTACAGAGTTTTAGCCTAGCCAACACGTGTTTCATCGCTACCATAAAGAACACAGCAACTTCTTCAGGGCTAAATTCCTATAATTACGGTCCTTATTGTCGGTTGTACTTCCGTCTCGAATGTAAATAGTAGTAGATCGTCTCAAGGGTAACAGAGACCAGAATTCCATTTAATAAAAATTTCCTTATGAAGCAGATTCTATATTCTGTGATGCAGACGAGTATTCAGAATATGCAGCTACTTATTATTGGGAGACCCCATTCGTAGGGTTATGGCTGTCAGCCAGCTTTGATTGTGTTGCCACTGGTCACCCGATCCTGTGAAGCAGCTGTTGAAGTCTCCCGGGTGAGAGGGACGGCGTTTTCACTGCTCATCCTCCACTTTCATGTTCACCCTGCACCCCAGCGATCACACTGCACTGAAACTGCTCACCATGCACTCACGTCATTCACCCTCCTTCTACCCTGCACTCACACCAGCACACTGCTCACCCTGCACGCACATGACACTCCAGTCACTGGTCTCTTTCACTGCTCACCCTACACTCACAGCGATCACACTGCACTCATACTGTTCGTCCTCCCCTTTCACTGTGCTCACACAAGCACACCACTCACCCTGCACTCACAGCAACCACACTGCACTTATGCCCTTGCCATGAACTCACACAGTTCTCCCTCCACTTACCCTGCGGTCACATGAGCACACCGTTCACCCTGCACTCTCACTACTCCTGTGCACTCACACATGCACTCATGTCACTCACAAAGCTCACCGTTCACTCACATGGGCACAGCACTCACCCTGCACTCACATCACGCAAACAAGCACAGCACTCACCCTGGAGTCACACCACTCACACTGCATTCCCCCCTCTCACCCTGCACTCACACAGAAAAACCTCTTAGCCTGCATTCATATAGACACTCTGTTCATCCTGCCTGTGAGAAGTTGGCTTGATATATGCTGTCCACTAGTTATAGTCGGCACCTTGTATCAGTCCAAACAACCCCTTATTGGTTAGAGGTTAAAGACAACCTTTATTGAAAGCTATCCTAGTGGTAGCTATGGAGAGCAGCCTTCAGGCTAAGTCTTGAAGGAATGTAAAGCAGCTTGTTTTACCAGTCTATAATGTCTTGAGTCACTAAATGAAAGATATCCACACCAGGTATATATATAAAATATATGTATTTATTACTAAACACACCCTCCTAGTCTCTTTATGAGACTAGAGGTCAAAACACATAAGTTACACTTCAATAATCACAGTAAAATAGCACAAATACACGTCAGGCCCTCGGGGCGAGCCAAACCATATACTAGAATAGTGGTATAAGAAACACGACTTAACTAGACACAAGGCCTAGAGCCTGTAGAATCGCTGGGACCCCAAGGAACCACCCAAGGTAGTGACACAGGGGACCCACGGGGGCTGTGTGCAGTGTGTGAACACAGCCGCGAGCTCCCGTTAGCTTCTATGGGGAAAGTCGCGGTTAGATTTTTGAAGATTAGGGACACTTAGAAATGAGTCACGACCAAACCTTTTTGGACTTAGGAAGTTCTAGGGCTAGCATCCACGGGAGCACCAGAGTACTCGTGTTACCTCACCCAGGGAAATCAGGTGCATAGGTGTCTTTTGGTGCCGGGTCGCGTCGTCGATTTCAATGGGAGCTGGCGAAGAAGTTCTGCTGCTGTGAAGATGCAAAGTGTCCGAAGAGATCCAAGCCTGGATCGAGGATGAGAAGAACCTGAAAGCAGCAGGGACAGAGTCTGGGTCACTAGCCAGTGACCAGGAAGGCGATGAACAGATGCCCACCGATGTCGGGTCATTTCAGGTGAAGATGGTGAAGCTTGACTCTTCAGCCACGAGGACCAGGAGGCGTTGAGAATGGCCAGGAACTGGATTCGAGCTGTCCCATGAAGGATGTCGAGTGCTGCAGTGTCGGTGCCCCGATTGGACACAACAAGCCTTGGCAACAGCAACCCAAGCAGAAAGAGAAAAAATGCTTCGGTGCAGACCAGCAAGGTCTGGGAGACTCACCACTTGGTTGGGCGTCAGGGCACGTCTGGAGCAACCAGGGAAGCCCAAGGAAATGCAAAGTTACCCCCTCAGGGACCCGCCAGTCATCAGGTATCGCAAAGGGACCTCGAGGCAAAAAAGAAAATGGCGGCCCACGGGTCACTCGGATTGACCAGGCCGACAATCTTCGGTGGATTCACTGCTCAAGGTGGGGGCTACAAGTTAGCCCAAGCACGGTTTCAAGAGACGTCGAGAAGTCAATGCACTTGCAGAAATGCACAGTGACCAGGAGTTCGGGTTCCACGCTACTCACGAGGGCTGCGGGTCTCAGCCTTGCTGGGGACTTGGGTCGGCCTCTGAGATGTCTGGAAATCCTCTTCCTGGGCTGCAAATACTTCGGAGTCCGGTGGGAGCTTCAATGAGGCAGACCGGCAAAATGCTTCGTTGGTGCCTGCCAAGCAGGGGAGTCACTCCTTGACCCCAAGGGAGATCTCTTCCGTCTTCTAGTCGAAATAGAAAGTCGAAAGTCCAGGATATATGTTGCAGAGTTTCGTCCAGGGTAATCTAAAGTCCTAAAGACTGGGGTCCCATACTTATACTAAGGTAGGGGTTGGACATACTCTGGGGACCCACCTATGGGAGGGTTTAGAAAGAGGGGTGGTTACACCCATTTCCTTTGTCCAGTTTCGCGCCAGAGCAGGGGCTGGAAGCCCCTGAACCGGTTTGAGCTGGACTATGCACAGGGACACCAAGTGTGCCCGCAGTGCAGGACTTCAAAGCACTCAGAGTGTGCTCCCACCCAGCCCCAAAACACATAATCCTGTCTGGGAGGTGGTTACACCTCCCTGTGACAGGAAACCTATTGTCCAGGCCTCCCCTGCCGGAGTTTTGGTCAGCAGCAGGAGGCCAGACCCGTGTCTGTGGCTGCAGCATCCATTTTGTGATGCCAGGGCTCTGTTAAGTTTCTACCGGGTGTACCAGTGCTGAAATGTCTCTCCCGCTAGAAGGGTGGGATCATACTCCCACACCAGTTACTGGTGTGGGGGTATGATTCCAAGGTGTTTGACACCAAACACAACATGTTTCCGTGCAGCCAGTCCAAAGTTAGCATTAACCGTTTAAGATATAATGCACTTAAGAGTATATGGTCAGGCTGCACTACTGACAACCCCGGAGAAGAGACTCCGAAGGCTGCAGAGGGGCTCAGCTCATGCCTGGGCACCCCCTCACATATAACCTAGCACCCTGCCTTCAGGATTGATAAGGCCTGCCGTAGGGGTGACTGATAGGTTTGTATGTGCAGTATATGGTGAGATATAGTGAACCTATATCTCGGTAAAGGGTGCATGCACCACTTTACCCAGGCTGCAGTAGCAGACCTGTGGTGTCATTTTGGGTGGCTTTCCAGGGGTGGTATAATACATGCTTCAGCCCCTGGTAGGCCTCTGGGGTACCTATGCCCTGGGTACATAGTATACCATATACTAGGGACTTATAAGGGCACCTCGGATCAAATCTGAACTGCACCTAAAGTACATGGAATCGTTTTAGAGAGGAAGCAGCTAGGCTGGGGACCTGAATAGCAGGGTCCCAGCCAGCCTAAAGTCGAAAAACAGTGAAACACCAGCAAAAAGTGGGGGTAAACATGTGAAGCAGATCCTACTCTCCTACACTGCCTGCACACAGGAACAATAGTCTGCCAGAACTCATAGGAACACCACTCACTCTGCACTCACCAGTCACTCTCACAGGTCGCCCTTCACCCTGCACCACACACAGGCACACCACTCATCCTGCATTTACACCGCTCACACCACCCTGCACTCACTCCTCACACTCTGCATGCATCACTCTTACCCGACACTCACATGCACCCTCCTCCCACATTGCATTCACATAGCTCACCCTACACATCAGCACATTTTTCATGCTACACTCGCACCACTCACGCTGCATTCATTCACACTATTCACCATCCACCAGCACTTACATAAGCACACCTCTTACTCTGCTCATAAAAGAATGACCTAACTTTCATGTATATACACATATTTCTTCAAAGGCACCCACAGAATACCTGTTCTTTCTGTAGTTCTAGATGCCTAATTAATTCCATTTGCAACAACGAGGCTGGTGCAAGAAGGTAGTGTGAACTAAGATTGTGGGATGGCGTGAGGAGAGAGACTAGGGGTGAGGCTTTGGAGTATGGTGATGGATTGAGGATTGTGTTACACCTTCAGCCCTTCCTGGCTTTCCATTCACCACAATGCTTCATTCCGGGACTTTTAGGTTGCTTTTTTTACATTGTAAATTGGGTTGCTAAAACCCAAAAATAAAAAGTGTTACTGGATAACATCCATGGTTGCTGAAGAAGTCAAGCATTTCATAAATTCAGTAAAATGCTGTGATATTACAGGTTAGAATGTGGATTAGTTAATTTCCAATACTGTAACTGCTTGATTCACAGGTGAAACCAAATATGAGCCCCGTACAGCTGTTTTAAAGAAGTGTACTTTTCATTCACATCATACTTGTAACAAACATTGACATGGCAAGATATTATTATTTTTAATAGCATATACATAATATGTTTTTATTAAGTTCACTAAATGGCAAGGCAGGCATAGCAGAAGCAGCAGGGCGAGCTTTTCTAAGACCATAAATGTAGATTGACTAATGGAAGTGTGAGTGGCAGTGTGTCTGTGTGTGAGAGTGACAAGTACAAATGTACGAAAGAGTGCAAGAGATATAGAGATATAGTGAATATGTGTGTGAGATAGAATGTGTGTCATGTATGTGTGTTATGCGTGTAAGTATGCTGCTGGTCTGGCATACTGGAGGCTACCCTTGCCTTATGGACAATGCCACTAATAGCATATGAATGGGAGGGCTTACCCATGGCAGACCCTGACATGCTTCTAATGAGACACCATCATTGGCTGTGGGGACTCGATCTGTCAAACTGAGAAAGCCGCTAGCCCAGTCATACCCAGCGGCAAGGACACTGAATACACACCACCACTCCTACCAGCACCAGACACACACCATAGGCACCAGCACCACACACACACACACACCACAGGCACCACACACACACCAGTGGTGTAGCTAGATATACTACCACTGCCCCTAAGTTTGCCGCCCGCGTGCAGGTAAAAGGGGGAAGGGGTGTGGCGGACGACGGACAGCTTGTTCAGAGGGTGGCGCCCGACAGACCATTTGTTCTTGGGGGTGGGGGGATGGTGATAGTCGACAGACATGACTCCTGCTGCCCCCAGAAACAGTGCCACCTGTGGCGGGACCACCCCACCCACCCCTAGCTACACCACTGACACACACACCACAGGCAGCAGCACCACACCGCACCATTCCACAGACACCAGCACCACACTAAACTACACTACACCACAGGCACCACCACCACACCACAGGCACCAGCACCGCACACACACCAGAGGCACCACACCACACCACAGGCACCAGCACCACACACACTCCACAGGCACCACACCACACACACACAACAGGCACCAGCACCACATCACACCACAGGGACCAGCACCACACACACACACACACCCCCACACCACAGGCACCACACCACACGCACCCCACAGGCACCAGCTCCACATCACACCACAGGCGCCAGCATCACACACACACCACAGGCACCACACCACACACACACAACAGGCACCAGCACCACATCACACCACAGGCACCAGCACCCCACACACACACACACACACCACAGGCACCACACCACACGCACCCCACAGGCACCAGCTCCACATCACACCACAGGCGCCAGCATCACACACACACCACAGGCACCACACCACACGCACCCCACAGGCACCAGCTCCACATCACACCACAGGCGCCAGCATCACACACACACCACAGGCACCACACCACACACACACAACAGGCACCAGCACCACATCACACCACAGGCACCAGCACCACACACACACACACACACACACACCACAGGCACCACACCACACGCACCCCACATACACCAGCTCCACATCACACCACAGGCGCCAGCATCACACACACACACCACAGGCACCACACCACACGCACCCCACAGGCACCAGCTCCACATCACACCACAGGCGCCAGCATCACACACACACCACAGGCACCACACCACACCACAGGCACCAGCACCATTCTGAGAAGCTCCTCGCTCCCAAGCACCGCATCTCATTTCCGAGAGTCTGTCTCTACGTTCTTCTAGTGCACTGCATTAGGTGTCCTGCTGCTGCCTCGATCTGGGGCTCTTGTGGTGAGGGGGGTTGTGTCACCTGAGAAACGCAACCAGAGGCACTTCCGGTGAATGTCGCAGATGTCTCTGCGCCTCGTGTTCGCATACATTGGACACTTGTGACTTCTGAGTGAGGATGTAGAACGGTAATAATGAAACTTGTGCTATATTTAGCTGGACACCTGCACGCGCCGGAAGTCTTGGTAGATGGCACACGAGGAAGAGCGAAGGAAGGATCCAAGTTACAGGCACGAAAACGAGCAAGTTGTGAAATGTCTACTAAAACCCACTATAAACATTTATTTTTATATTGTGCTTCACATTGCACTTCTGCTGTTTCCAGGCGCTGTAAATAACAGGTGCTACTGTTGTGTATTTTAATGGTGCTCAATGTAGGCTCGGATGGAAGAAGCCTTCGTCACACTTGGTAGGGTTCGAACTTGTGACGTGCAGACCATCACACATCAAGGCAAAGAGTTTGTAACTCAGGGGCTTTCTGCCACTGCAGTGTTTTGGTTGAAAAGATGGCACTGAGGGTGTCATATTGAAGCTTGCAACAGCTTTGCCGCATGGAGGGGCGAAGAAAGGGGTGCATGACGAAGTGTTCGGACATATTAGTGGCTGATGGCTGCCTCTAGTGAGAAGCTTTGTCTATAGGGGCCAAGGAAAAGCGGTTTCTAAGGACATTTCTAGTGCCTAATTACATGTAGGATGTACACCGCTATGCAGTTGTTTCTCTGCAATGTGTCATTATGTATGAGACCCCTCTTCCTTCTGTGTACCCCATTTTGATTACAACTGAGAGTGAAGACAATGCATAGGGTACACCACCACTTTGGGCCTGATTCACAAACTGCACTCTGTATTACATTTTTGTGTTAAAGTAGTACCTCAAACTTACTACAAAGTGATTTCAACAAATTGCACTTTTGTGGTATCTTACATTTTTGCGGAAGTTTAATGCTTTTCGGTATTCACAAACTGCACTTTTGAAGTATCTTACACTTTTGCGGAAGTTTAATGCTTTTCGGTATTCACAAACTGCACTTTTGAAGTATCTTACACTTTTGCGGCAGTTTAATGCTTTTCGGTATTCACAAACTGCACTTTTGTGGTATGTTACACTTTTGAGGCAGTGTAATGCTTTTCGGTATTCACAAACTGCACTTTTGAAGTATCTTACACTTTTGCGGAAGTTTAATGCTTTTCGGTATTCACAAACTGCACTTTTGAAGTATCTTACACTTTTGCGGAAGTTTAATGCTTTTCGGTATTCACAAACTGCACTTTTGAAGTATCTTACACTTTTGCGGAAGTTTAATGCTTTTCGGTATTCACAAACTGCACTTTTGTGGTATGTTACACTTTTGAGGCAGTGTAATGCTTTTCGGTAGTCACAAACTGCACTTTTGAAGTATCTTACACTTTTGCGGAAGTTTAATGCTTTTCGGTATTCACAAACTGCACTTTTGAAGTATCTTACACTTTTGCGGAAGTTTAATGCTTTTCGGTATTCACAAACTGCACTTTTGAAGTATCTTACACTTTTGCGGAAGTTTAATGCTTTTCGGTATTCACAAACTGCACTTTTGTGGTATGTTACACTTTTGAGGCAGTGTAATGCTTTTCGGTATTCACAAACTGCACTTTTGAAGTATCTTACACTTTTGCGGAAGTTTAATGCTTTTCGGTATTCACAAACTGCACTTTTGAAGTATCTTACACTTTTGCGGAAGTTTAATACTTTTCGGTATTCCTAAACTTCACTTTTGCAATAACACACATTTGTAGTAAGTCCCTATCACTATTATTTTCTATGGGAGGGTGTTGCAGAACAACTGGTTGGCCATGTGTAGTGCTGGATTTACTGCAAGCGTGTAAGATACTATAGAAGTGCCATTTGTAAATACTGAAAAGTAGTAAACTTACTCAAAAGTGCATACTTTACACTTAAGTGTAACTTACACTTTGTGAATCGGGCCCGTTGTATTTCAGACCCGTCAGCAATTCCACCCCAGTAGCGAGGGGCAACAGAATACTGCGATGCAGAAGTTTCTGTTTTATCCGTCTGATAAGGATTTTCAGAACCCTGCACAAAAACCAATATCTATAGCAACAAACATGTTTTAGCACAAATGGATCAACTGTTATTAAAATATTGAACGTGGGGGCACTGTGCTGAGCCAGACACTTTACAAAAGCCATCTGCTCATCTTTCAGCGGTTGATTGTTCTAATTACATGCTAGATGGTGACGTTTTTTCCATGAGTGGCTGTTACTGGTTAGAAGTAGTGGGCGTAGGGGGGTGGGGCGGGTGCACGCAGGCTCCCAGACTCGCCTAAGCCAATCACAATGCTGCTGTTAGCAGCCTTTCGATTGGCCTGTGCACGAGAACCAGTAGGGCGACGCTCCTCCGCCTTTGCGCAGGAGCCGCCCCTGAATGATGTTAACATCCCTCAGGGATGGGGGGAGAGGGGGGCTCAGCAGCAATTAAATATAATTCAAACCATACAGGCAAGGCCTTTTTTGTCAAGAAAATATTTGGCTGACTATTCTCGGAGCAGTAGTTGTTCTACAAACAAGGTTTCCGAAGCAATAGTTATTTCAAGAGGGCACGCAAAGTTTAGGAGTTTCTAAAAGTGTGTTCAATCTAGGTTTAAGGTTTGATATCTTAAATCCTAATCTCACAATGCCACCTAGCCTTACACGTACAAAAGTATGTAATGTATAATAATGTTCCTTAATAGAACACGCATTGGCAATGCCAGTCGGTCTGGCTTTAAAACAATGTTATATGGTAATGTGACATATTACAAGTAGATAGCGTGGGAATAGATATATATTTGTGTAGAAGCAAAGAACTGTACAATAATATTAAGAACCGCTGATTTATAGCGCTGGGATTCGTTTTGTAGCAACATGTGTCAGGAAGGGAAAGTAGAGAGGTCATCATTCAATGTGATTCGTAATTTGCCTTTTTTGCCACATAATTCTTGACACCATCTTGAAGCTGCTATTGTAACTTTTAAAGGTGCACTGAAGTACTCAAATGTTACAATGTGCTTTGTTGCCAAGAGCTGTTCACAGATCTGCCCCATCCCACACATACACATGCAACTTTGTATATCTATGGCGGTAGCTGTGATTTATGTATGGGGGCAAAATGTTTCCCTTGTATGTATAGGCAGACAACTAAAGCTGGAGAGAGGGAGATTTTCTAAAATAAGGTGCTGGAAATCCATTAATGCTCTTGGGTCCCATGGTGGGTCCAGCAGTCATTTGAAGCAAAATATGGACTGGTGAGTGGACTCCTTCATTTTTTCTTTATTTGACATCATCTTTGGAACATTGAAACGTCCCAAAATGAGGTACTGAGAGATAACGGTTCCAATCTCTAAAAAGGGCCTTAAAACCAACTTGGGTTTCTTTAAGAGATTTGAACTTGTGGCTTACATTTAATAACTAACACATGGCCCGATGTACTAAGCTTTTTTGCATTCACAAATGGGCCAATTCGCCCAATCATGCCATTTGCATATAAAAAGAGTATTTTAGTGTGTATGAAACCCAAACTGTGATTATATTACCCAATCTCAATTTGGGCCTACCACCAAATACCGATTCGGTATTTGGAAGGGGTGTCTTTTCCAAATACTGAATTAGAATGGTGTATATTCATGTTTTGCGGACAAATTTTGGTCGCAAACCAGTGATGCTTAACCAACTACAAGCTTGTGGTAACCCATTCAAAAATACGAAGGGGTTCCATTGGAATTTTTTCCCCCTTGTGAATGTAATAAAAAGTTTAAGAAAAAAGCAGTGTGGCCGACAGACCACTGAGTCTTCTGAAACAAACAAAAAAAATAAAATAAACGTTTCTTTTAAAACGCAGTCCTGTTTCCTTTAAGGTAAATTGGCTGCATTAAAATAAAAATTACATTGCTTTAGTAAAAAGCCATTACAGGCATGATGGTCTGTTGACCCAACCAGGCCCCCATCCCTGTGACCGTGGCGATTGCTAGTGGGTCTTAAATTGTGACCGACCTCATCAATATTCATGAGGTAGATCAATTTTCAACCCACTAGGAATTGGTAATTAAAAAAAAACTTTAATACTTTCAAAATAGCAATTTGGAAAAAAAAATGCTATTTCCCAATCTCTATTCTAAAGGTACGTTCATCTAGCCTGTAGTCACACCACTTTAACCAGGCTTTCGGCAGGGAAATTCAACTCCTTCTAATGCTGTTGCATTAGCACTGAAGGTTAATTGTGCACTTGATTGTGACCCGCAACCTTATTATTCTGCCAAAGGGTTTGATTGACAGATCTTTGCTGTGCGCCAAAATCTAATTAAAACATTGTAATCTTGAGAGCGCTACTGAAGACAATGGAGCGGCTGCGCTCTAACAATGGCTGGTGCAGACATTCTGCTCCAACATTCTAATGTTTGTCTCTCTGTTTGTTCCTCACGGCTATAACAGTTATCAAAGGACCTAGCCCTTGTTTACAGGCCCTCACCAGCAGGTCGGCCCTATAACTCCAGTTTGGGGCCTTTAGCAAGCATTACTGCCCTTAGCAGTAGGATATAATACCTATTCCTTTGATAGACCGTCGCTTTAGATCTGAGGCTACGAGTAACTATATACCGGCAACCACATTACCTTTTTTTAACCAAGATCAGTGAGTCAGTAGTAGCAGCACAGCTCCAAGGTGACCTCTCACCCCTGTAATATAGCATTTATCTGACCCTTCTAACCAATCTGATCAAGGCTCAAGGTCTCCTTTTTCGAATGTACTCAGACGACATGTCTACCAATGCCATGACCATCGCTGTTTTTACGCAGGAAACTAGACACTGTATAACTAATTTGAGAAATGGGTTCTGCCCCATTTAAGTTCCCTGGGTTTCTCATTTTTGGACTTCCTGGTTTGTGGATTTCTGCCATAAGTGATACTACCTTTGTGTTACTCACTTCACGCCCTTTCGAAATGGTTTTGGGAGTGTGCTAACTGCCAGTATCCACCTTTTAAGATGAGGCCAGCCTCTTCGCAGCTCAGGTAGGAGGCTCTGGGCTGACTGCACACAGTGGTGTTGGAACAATTTATAGACTGAGGCGCTGCCATCAATGCACCATCACTAAACTCAAAGGGAATCTGAAAAATCCAAGCATCACATAAAGAACAAGTGTCACAAATGAGCCACACCCATGCAGCAGGAGAGTGTTAAAGGAGTAATGAGTAGCTGGCGCCTTTCATTAGGAGCACACTGTTACAAATCTATCACTAACGCACGAGGCAGTGGCACCCTGTCATTTCCAGACAGTACACTCTCCATTGAAATAACCACTGAATCTGAACAGACATACAGTTTTACTGATAAAAATACATAGCGCGCAACTGATGCGGAAATTGTGTTTCAGCTAATGTTTGTCATTTGCGCATTACCCAGTAAAGTGCCTTGATGTTTGTTGATTCTATTAAATCTTGTTTCCATCACACTTTAGAATTGAAAAAAAAATCCTCACACTTTGCAGTAGGATAAAGAAACGTAAACACCTGTCTCAGTGTTAAATGAATGAGCAGCAATTTGCCAGAAGACTAGAGTGACATTTGACATGTGTCATTGAATGCACAGCAAATGTGACACGATAAAAACAAAATTGAAAGACTTTTTTTAATGCTTATTCGCCTTCGGCGGTCCAGCATGGATATTTTGGGGGTACTTCCAGCGCCTATGGGTGTGGGTTGAGCGAGTGGGACTACCGTACAGCTCAGCCCGATATGTGCTCGCAGAAGCCTGCCGCAGAAGGAGACCTTCATGGATTGGAACTGACCTTGGCAGACCTTATTATATGCATGGGTGTTGGCGGTATGAGTACGCTTTGCTGTTTTATAGATTTTGGGTGAAATTGGCACCAAAGTACAGTTCCCCCATTGTGTGGCCTGGAGACGAGCATTATACACCAATTCCATGTCAAATCAGGACGCAGAATGCAGATTTGACATTAATTTCCACACATCTGCACTTCTCGTGCTACTTCCAAGATTGATAATTTTTCTCTGGCTAAATCACACTGCTGGGCCAAGTTAATTACTCCGCTGGGGAGCTGTAGGATCAAAGGCCTCCCCAGACAATAGGGCCAATAGCCAGACATTAGACCTGCTACTGAGAATAAGGTAGGGATGGAATCGGCACATGCTAACTTTTTCATACTGCACCTGGTCTTAGAAGACTCAACCTCACAGAAACAGAGGAGGGTGGCATGACTGCTGGTGCCAGTCACAGAAGGGGGCGGCTTTTTAACGTTCTGGGGGAAGGGAGCAGGCAGTCATGGCAATTGGGGGTTAGGCTCTCAGAGAAGGTCTTTCAACAGACGCCATCTTGAAATTTTTCAAATTGCTGTGCAGGAGGATTGGGGCAGGGGTGGATTGAAGATGTGCGGCCCTAGAATTCAGCAAATGTGTCTACCTTCTGAAACTTTCCACCCTACCTTAAAACCCCTGAACACAGGAGACACTTTGAGAACAGTCTGGACCCGAGGGAAGCAACCCTGGTGGAATGACTCACTGGAAGGATGGATTCAAGGTCTTCTGACTTCAGTTGGTACCCAGGGACTAACATTTTTTTCTTCATTTCTTCAGGTCAGCTGCACTGGGGAACAGGAGAGGAATGGACCTGCCGGGGGGACCCCTGATCTTCTGTGGACTGGTCCTGCAGGTGTGCGACATCAAAAATTAGGAAGGTCCTGACTCTTGCTGACACATAGGTGCCTTGAAGTGGCTAAGAAGTCATAAGACCTGTGCAGTGAAGGCAGGGAGTGCAATCTGCCTTGGGGGTAGTGAGGGTGCTAGTGAGAAAGACCCCGGGCCCAGGAGAAGTGCCAGGTGCCCAGACAAGAAAGCCTATTCTATATTTCAAAAGAGAGCGGTAGAAATCAAGTTCCCCATGGATTGTCAAAATTCTTGAGGCCAGGAGGCCTGAAATACATGCAGCCAGGAGGCCTGAAATACATGCAGCCAGTGGCTAGAGCTGACCAAGATTGTCGAAACTGGCCCACTGCCAGAAAAATCAGGCCCACCCAAAGGACTTCCTAGGAAAGGTCGAGATATACAGGAGTGAAGGGAATTGCAGCCGGAGAGGGCGCTTGCGTGCTCCTCCCTATCCTTCTTTGTCTCCACGAGCTCTCTGTGCCTGGGAGGCTGATGAACAATTACACCCTTTCCCCAAAAACTTGAGCGCTGCCACACTCTGGAAGTTAATGATTCCAGGAGCCTCAATTTTCCCGGAACAGGAAAGGACGAGGCACAGCCATGCTCGAGGAAGCCCCTGGGAGGCCAGAGCCCGAGGGCACGCATGGTGCCGCAATACCTCCTGTTCCCTGTGTATGTGTCTGGGGGAAGCAGGGAAGAGCAGGACAGTAGGAACTTACCGGAAGCCGCTGGCAGCGGGGAGGTGAAGCCTGCCCCATGCTGGCTGCACGCAGCTGGGCGGGCACAGGGAGCGGCTCTGATTGTGAGAGCTCTGGTGCCCCCTCATGATCTCCAATAATATTAAAGGAGGTTAGTACACCGATTTGAACCGGGCACCCTTAAAATAAACCAAACCCACAAAAAGGCAGATCTCACCACAGCGGCTTTTTCATAGGGCTGCTGGAGACGCCGAACAGATAGGGCAAGGTAGCACACATTAGCTCTTGGAAAGGGCTGAAATATTTGCATATTTCCTTTGGTGGTGCCCCAGAGAGGGCAAGGGAACCACACACAAGGTGAGTTTTATTGATATGGAGTCACCCTGACAAAGCCAGTAAACTTGCCTCTCCATCGTGTTGTGTCTAGTATAAATGACGGGCATTGTGGTTATAGGGTGTCGGCTCGCTAGGGCTTTCAACTGTTAGGCGGGTGTCATCAAAAGCATTTCACCCCCCTATTATGTATATATTTGGAAATTAATGCATAGTATTGAGTAGTGTGTTAATAATAAAGTACTATTCCTTTTATACATAAAAACATTGAATGGGCAATGATTTATTAGGAGTCGTTTGCTGACGCCTGCCTACTGGGGTACTAGCCAAACCCCCTCCTATGAGTAGGTCTTGAACTGCTCTGCTATCCTACCCTTTTAGCATCAAGTGCTACAATGGGGTACTCGGTTCCTTGTAGATAGACGGTTGCAGACTTACTGTAAAGGACCAGCATCCTTTACAACTAACAACCCAGTTCAACCATCTTGGTCTTCTGAAAGCAATATATTTCCATCCGTCCCCAATCGGCCTCTTTAGGCTGCGGGCTTCGTATGACCTCACAAGCTTGAACAGTACAGTCTCTAAGCAATATATGGGATTAATCTCCTCTTCCTTCCATACCGAGGTAGCAGCTGCATCTAAAGCAGTTCATTATCTTTGTAGCACATCTCAAACACTGCACCTTTGTTCAGTAGCTTATTGTATTATTAGAACATTGGGATGTTGGAAGCTCCATTGAAAACAATGGAGTGCTCCGGGCTTATAATGGCTGGAATAAGCCCGGAGTGCCAACATTCCAATGTGTCTTTGTTCACAGCTCTGGCTGTGAACAAAGGCTTCAGGGAGCCTGAGGGGATTTGAATCCCCTCGCGCTCCCTGAAGGCTTTTTTTTTTGTAAGAACATTCTGCCCTCTAGTGGCAGAATGTTCTAATAGCCTTATAGCCCTTCGTAGCAGGGCTATACTGGCTATTAAAGTCCCGCTGCTTTGTTAAAGTCCCTCGCCTTCGGCTCGGGCCTTTAATAGCCGTATAGCCTGCTACGGCGGGCTATAAGGCTATAATACCAACTGGGGTATTTTCCCAGACTAAGCTACTAATCAGCACTGTATTTAAATGTGTCCCAATATAAACTTAGGGTAAACTTCAAGCTGTTCAAAACCAATGCAGCCCATAATGATTTCAGACTAAAGAAATCTGACCATTTGCAAAAACACGAGACTCTAGTGTAGAAAAAAAGGAACTCCATGAGTCTTCAATCCAGGGAGTAATGTATGCATTTATTTTGCAATAAACAATGAGAAGTCACACGGATAGTCGTTTGCCCGGCAGGTGCCAAATAATTGGAGCTTCCCTAGCCCTAAACGGTGCCAAATATTTGTTAGAAAAACACAGATTGTTACTGTTAATAATGACTTTCCAAAAGTTTTCAATTGTTCCCTCACGGTTTTATGATCACCAGCTTACTACTTTCACAGTGTGTCCCCATACATGTTTAGGTCAGTGCTTAATTTGTTTTCAAAAAAAGTAGGAGGGCCCTCCTGAGGAGGCCACTTCCACTTGCACCACCCAATTGCGCTGTCAGCGCTGCCAATTACAATATCTAACCATCACACTCCTACAAGTGTGACAGTTCTGACTATGCCAGGCCCCCAAAGCTCTAAGAGTAGCTTTGGCGGTACGCATTAGTAATTTTTAATGTATATTGAATTATTAAACAACTGTTGTTGTGCTGGTCTCTAAATTGGACAGACTGCCCCTCCATGTGGCAGACTGTCATTAGTGCAGGTGTTAAAATGTAAGTGCCGGAGCTGAGCACCAGAAACCAGCGGCTCAAATTAAGCACTAGTGTCAGGCCTTTCTCACTTTTGCCCACAGACATCTTTGACGGCACCCATTATAGGCCAGTTGTTTTCTTTGACATTGCCCCCATTTTGTGCTTCTACAGCACATTGCAACACGATACTCAGCAGTGCTCTCACTTCGGAGTATATTCACAAGAACGTGTGCTAAACATCTCCAAAAAATGTTAACACAACTTTACACATCGCAGCCTATCACGGGAAAATAACCCAGTGTCAACTTGGTATTCACAACATGGCGGTACCATGCGATAGTCTGCTGAAAACGCGACCAATGTCCGCAATACAACCACCTCGATGGAGATAAAAACACAAACCTCAACGCGAAAAAACATGCGATGTGCCCAAACGCGATAAGAAAACAGTGAAAACCAGCGAGAGGCCAGCAATACCCATGCGTAATGTGTGAAAAAGCACAAGAAGTGCATACAGAAAATGCCATTAAAAAACAACATCAACTGCAGAGTACCACGGATGCACCCTGATCGACTGCAGAGGACAACATGAACCCCACAATCCCCACGGAGGAACACCCAGGAATACAGGGCCGTGGAAGGCCAATGAGAAGAGGAAGAGGAAGACGCTGTACAGTCGCCAGGAAAACCCGAATATCACCACGGATGAGCCAGAACACCACCACAAACTGCACGTCACCACCAAAGTGTCATTGGCAACAAAGAGGCAAAGATGGCACACCACCTCGGATCATGTGAATGCCGCCGCATGGCAGAGGAGCACAATGGAAGAGCACAAGAGACCCTGGACTGATGTGAATGGCAAAACCAATCAGAAACTCGCTGCCAACACGAAAGCAGCAACGTACCCCGGAGGAGATGGGCCAGCAGAACACCAGGAGCTGAATGACATGGAGAAGATGGTGGCCACAGTCACCAGTCGGGAGACGGTGACAGGAGTCGGGGATCCGGACACTGTCCAACATGACCCGACCCCACATCAACAGGGTGTGCACCGACCAGGGAGTGGGTGGACGGGGCGAGATGGGCACAATGGCACACATGCACAATTAAGCAGAGCTCACTGCACACCCACAATGACTCAGGATCATGTCCCTGATCCCACGGGAACACTTCAGCACACACACAAACACCAGGTAGTTTCACGTACACCATATGCCCAAAGGGGCACCCACCCAACACATCAACAAGCACACAACCAACACATGCACACGTGCGAAACAAAGCAAACATGCATATACGTCAGCCACACTAACAATGCAAGAGACACCACATGATGAGTAGCATGGCTGCAGTCCAATCACCATGACAATGTACACGGCACGACACTGAGGTGGCTGAGTGCGGACCACAACCGGAAAGGAAGAGGTCACACTCGGACACAACCACCTGCGCAAACAACCCCTTATGTCAACGACGCATCTGTGGACAAACCATGCCCAACGGTCACAACTCGACGAAGAGCACAAGTGAGCCAAGTCTTCAACACCTCAGCAACATGGAAGCACAGAACTGACAGGCACACTGCATGAAAGGGACCAGTGGCAGACAATTCAGAGCCGCAGGAGCGAATCACCCACAGTGCAGAATACGCACATTAGTATAAGTGCACCTCGACATTGACAACATCCCGGTACAAACAGCAACACCTCCACAACGGAACACAGGACACAACTGGCGCCGCAACTGTGCACAACATGGCAAATCACATCTGGCACAGCAGGAAACTGTGACATGACAATGTACAAGTACAACCTGTAACCTGCAAATATGTTTTATTCACACATGCTGTGCTTATGGACATTTAGTACTGTCCCATGATTGCCAGGGACGGCCACATTGTCATGTGCTCATCAGAAGTTATTGTCAATGATGGTGTTCCTACGGGCCATTCCTGCCGCAGCTTCAGTGGGATGTGGGCCACCTGCCCCATCGTCACCATCATCGTCCGGTACTTCTGGCATTGGGTTCCATGGGGCATTGGTGCGTACACAGATGTTCTGCAACACCCACATGCAACGATCATCTTGCACATGATGTCCGGGCTGTACAGGAGCTTTCCACCTGTGCCGTCCAGGCACCTGAAACGTGACTTCATCACGCCAAATGTGCGTTCAACGATGCCCCTGGTGCGTATGTGGGCCGCATTGTACTGCCTCTGGGTGGGTGTGTTCGGGTCTCGGAGGGGTGTCATCATCCAAGGGCAGAGTGCATATCTTTGATCGACTGTGACAGTGCAGGGAGAAAAGAGTCAATACTTGGTTCAGCAGGATGTGATGGCAGGCCCACTAATCCAGTGACGCCTGTGCTGGCTGAGTGTGGGGTGAGTGTAAGCCAGCCCTCAGGAAGTAGCTGGTGCTGCCAACAACTCCAACAGTCATCAGGCACACAGAAATGCAATGTCAGAACAGCAAGGGGGGATGACTCGAGTCGCACAGGGTTAATTGCCCCGGATGCACAGCGTCCGACACAGGCCCACCGCCACGGGACGCTGACCTGCGGGAGACTGGGGTAGGGTCATGAGGGCAGAGCAGGGTCTCGTATGTGTCATAGGTGCCTTCCGCGGAGTGTCACAGGGGAGAATGGGAGGTCTACCCCCAGGGCATGATGCAGAGAGCACATGCCAGCTGTGTCCGGCAACATGGTGGATATGAATGCCACAGACTCATGTCAGACACCAAGTCCGTTCCTGCCCGTTGCTGATGACAACCCCCAGGCCACAGGCTCAGACACCAACGATGTTCCGCCAGAGGCTGACAGTCACATACGGCGCACAGGGTTAGTGGCACCACATGTCGCTGGCTTGCGTTGAAAAGGGTTAGTGGCACCACATGTTGCAGGCTTGCGTTGAACAGGGTTAGTGGCACCACGTGTCGGAGGCTTTCATTGAACAGGATTAGTGGCACCACGTGTCGCAGGCCTGCGATATGGAATTATGCCTCACTGATCAAAGGGAGTCTGGTGCTGTGGCCACTGCCACGGACTTGGGGTTACTGCCATTCAGGACTCAGGACACAGTTCCACATGTGGGACCTACTGGTACGAAGAGGACGCCGATGGAGTATGTCAATGAGAAAGGAGTGATGTGGGCCAGCATCGTGGGTGCCAGCGATGGTCTGCGGAGGGTGCAGAGTTCACGGGACAGGGGCTTGGAGGTTACCCAGGCACGTGGTGGGCCCATTTTGACACACGACGTTGTCGGCAGGAGAGCAGTGCAGCCTTGGGGCGCTGGGGCGAACAGGCCTGGTCTGGGTATCAGCGTCCTGGGGTGCAGCAGGCACACTGGGTCGCAGGCACCGCTGCTCATCAGCCTCATGGCGGACTGCGAGGCGCCGCCCTGTCAATGACGTTGGCCTTTCCGGGAGAGAACCACGCTCTGCGCCACGGGGTTTTTGTCCACACCCCGGCACAGCCCTGGCATACTCTAGGCCAACCCACTACGCTCACACACACGGGGGGACGCAGCGAGTGACATTTCCACTATCTGACCCACGGCCTGGGGTGACATGGTTGTGTCCACTGTTCACTACTCTCCAGTCACCAGCAGTTGTGGTCTGCATGGACATATCTGTGGTTTGCATACCCATGTCTGTCCTGCACATTCACGCCTCACTTGTCGTAGTGTTCATTCCATTCACGGGTCACTTGCATCCTTCGCATATGGCTGCAGTCCGCATCTCCACACTGTTTTGTGGCTGTGGTGCCATGATATAGCTGTATTGTCTGCAGGGGTAGCCCAGGAGTAGTGTTGTTGTGTCTGGTAGGTGGGCATGTTGATTGACATGTTGTATGTGGTTTGGTCACGTGTGTATTCCCACAGTTGTGCGTTGTGTGATGGTGGCTTTGAGGTGTGTGGTGTGTTGGTTTGGCACTTACCAACGAGCAGTCCAGTTCCATTTGTGCCATCCTGGAAGCGCTGGTTGATGATGAACTGTCGGAATAAGTAGGAATCGTGCACACTGCCGGGGTAGTTTGCGACGACATTGGTAAACATTCCCCGGTGGTCCACTATTGCCTGCACATTGATTGTATGCATGTGCTTTCTGTTGTGGTAGTGGTGTGCAGTATCCGCAGGGGGCACAAGTGGGACATGTGTGCAGTCTATTGCCCCTGTAAGCAGCACCCGCCGCAATGCCAAAGAGGCACGTCTTGCATTGCCATGCACAACGTGGCAGGCACCGCGCGGTGCCTCCCACATTGAGTATGGCAATGTAGGGGGGTACCATAGGTACCCCCCATGTGCAGCTCTCCAGTGGGGCCGTCAACGGGCCCCCAAAGCAATTCCCACCAGCCTTTCCACCATGGAAAGGCCCTGAAAACCCGGCATCATAAAGTGGATGGCAGTGCTTTCCAGGCACCGCCACCATATCATGCCCCAGTTCCGCCCGGCCGGCAATGGTAATGATTGCCGACCGGCGGAAAAGCGGCAGACGGACTTTCCGTGCGCCGCGGTACCCCCGCCTTGGTAATGTGGCGGGGGTAAATGATGTTGTGATGGCGGGCGGATCGCCACAGCCGGCCGGGCTGTGGCGATCCGTTCGCCATCACAATGGCCCCCTATGTGTCCTCTCCTAGCCAATTAGGCGAGAAAAATAGAACCACATTTTGAATTGATCCAAATTACCAGAGGCGAGGCCAGGTTTCATGAGGATACGAAGTGACATTGTAAGGGCTAGCAATAGTGAAGATATCTTTTGCTCAAACAAAGTTGAGACAACAGGACAAGTTCTCTCATACGTTTCAGGCAGGAGGGTCATTGAGGAACTTATAGAAGTTTTTTCTTGTGGTTCAAGTGGATCATCGCACAGTCAGTGGCAAGGAGAACCCATTCCTAGCCAGTAAGGATGGACGACAGGGTATGGTAAAGCACTCCAGCAGAGCAGCCCAATACTATGGAGAGGTGCAGCGCTGGGTGGGTCCGGGGATGGTCAAGAGATAGAGTCTCATTTAACATCATTAACGCAGGGTTCTTATGTCCTTGCACACCTCCAAGTAGCCTACCATCTGATATACAACACACAGCATGAATCAGCCTACTTGACAACTCACTCCAAAAGAGGTTGTTAGGACAGGAAGGAATCCATATGAAAGTGTGCTGGCCTCTTATGGGACCCAAGGTGACAGAAACAGCATCTGGAACAGAATGGAGAACCACACAACACCAAGAGTCAATTTCCTCCTGGGACCAGGAAGTCAGGGAAACCAGAGGCTTTGAGGGCAGACCAGTAGGATACAGGATTGTGAGACAAGGTCAAGAATTCTGAAACCTGGGTGGGGCTGTGAAGTTGGCCATCTGTGGTCTGTACGTGCAGACCCACCTCCAGTTCTTCAACTGCTCAAAGTTGTAACAGCAAAATTCACGAGGTGGATGGATCACATCCCTTTCCATTCTAGCCCACTTCAACTTTCTAGAATAAATTCTATTTTCTCTCATTTCACATAAACTACCTTCAGTAGCCCATTCAAAACATTTCTAAATCAATAATCCAATCCCCAGAATTCAAAATGAATCACAAAAAAACAGACAAAAATGAAAATGCATGATGGGCGCTGACATTTTCACAGCCCGACCTACACACTCAAAGGCACAGAATGACCCAGAAGGAAAAGCATTTCATCCAAAACTTGATGGAAGAGAGAGAGCGAGAGGAGGGAAAAGTGGCTGTCTGCCCACATAAAAACTAGAAGAACTCCTACAAATTGGTCTAGGCGACGCACACTCTGACGACCCTGCAAAAGAAAGGGAAGTTTGGGGTCACTTCAGTAAACTCTGAAAACAATCTCTCTTATTCTCAAATTCTTGCCCTTGCAACAGTATACAACACCAACCCATGTTCATTAAACACGACCACACAGAACAGATAGTCACAAAGAGCAATCACAGAATAACAGACCATACCAATACACAAGAGAGTAACAGATAACAGGCACACTTAAGTCACAATAACAAATAGGGTCATGCGTTTCTCTATAATCTCTTCTTAGCTTTTAGGACTACTAGAATTCTTAGTCATTGGTTCAGTCAGGTGACAGCCCTTCAGGCATTGGTGCTTGGGTGCTATGAGTGGCAGAAAGGGGAGGGCATTACTTGGAGTTGCCTTGCCTTCTCTCCCTGGCTCATAAAAAAAAGTGTTCCTAATTGAGTCATTTGCCTAGAGCTTACACAAATAACATTAAGTCCTGAAATCAGCCCAGTCCGAGCGTTGGTTTCAGAGCCGTGTTATCGATTGTGCTTTAAGAAAAGGCAGCCATTTTGCACTCCACACAGTCAAGTGATTATTCCACCCGCCCCTCCGCCCTTCTCCAAGCTTCTCCACCTGCAGCTCTCCTAGTTCTCACTTTCATAGCAAAGTCAGGCCTGTCTTTCTGAGTGCACCGTTCCCTTCCTTCAGGCATCTGCAAGACTCTGGGCCACTTGGTTACACACGTAATGTTCGGAGGTCCCCTTAGGTGGGATAGGCAAACATTTAGTCCCACACTCCTCTATTCTTGTTCTTACAGCTCTGACATTCTTCACCCAAGACACAGTGACTTAAAGGGAGTCTTCTGGTCACTTCAATCCAGGCTACTAAAGAAGTGTCTGGTGTCGCTGATGGTGGACCGGGCTCCGACACTTCAATCCTGACTCCTGCAGAAGTGCTCGTTCTGTGGAGGAGGGGCAGGAGAGAGGCCCTTTGAACCTTCTCTAGGTGAAGGTTAGGCAAAGCAGTGACCTACACTGCCTAAATCAAATGTAATGTGCACGATGGACTAGGGTAAGAGTAAACCCTTTTCTTCCTACCTACCCAAGAGCCGATTCAAAACATGGTGCTGGGTAAGGAAACATAAAAATCGTCACACACTTCCACTTTATTCCCTTGCATTCAGCCACTTTTTTGTTGTCCAGTGGCACTTACAGAGCACCTGGTGCAGCTGGGGACCATTTTACATCTCTGACATATATTAGGATACACACCACATGTGGAGGGCTCATACAGTGGAAGTCAATCACACTTCTCCTAAGATCTTGGGCCTTCTCTTAGCTCATCCCTATTCCTTGATGTCGATGTCCAACCCTGCCATGGCACAAACAGATTAACCAGCAAATACATACCATGCACTCTTTCTTAGTTAGAGTTGCATGAAAACTGTGTAACCTGGTAACAGCTGGACATAGGACACCTCCTGCTTTCCAGGTCCCACACAGAGACATCTCTCTTACCTTGCTTGGTGTGCCTGGGTCATGAGAGGGAAGGGGTCCAGCTCTAGCAACCTGAGCAGTAGAGAGCGATCCAAAGGCCAGTTATCCTCTGGTACGATCCGGGAATTAGATGTGGAGATGGAGGAGGATCTGAAAAGAGCCTGCTGATTGGATGAACAGCTCCAAGAACCAGACTAAGTGAACAGGAGTACATGCTAAAGGAAGAGACAGGAAGGATGAGCTAAGAGGAGAAACGAAGTGGAACTATGGACTAGTTGGGCTAGTTAGGTACATAGGATACTTTGAAGGGCTGCTACGGGGGAACAACAGATGGCCTAAACAGGAGGTAGCAGCCTGGGCACTAGATTCAAGGTTGACTCGTGCGGATGGTGGTGCTAGAGTGGATGGTGGTGTAGCATGCGGTTGAATGGAAAAACAAATAAGTCAATAACCATGGACCCAGGTTGCCATCCGTGGACGTTAATTATGGGTCACCAGGGGTAGCAGCTGCTACCCCTGGCTTGCTCTTTCCGAATCGTGCCAGTACCCGTGCCACCCCTGGATGTAACAGAAAGGGCTCACTGATTTATATTTGCATTTTGAAATAAAATAAATCCAAGGCAGATTGGCTTTAAATGCTTAAAATACTTAATAAAGCTTTGTGATTGTTGTTCTCTGCCCTCATTTGTCAGACAATAGAGCTTCATGGCTTTGCTTGAATCCAGGCCTGTCCTTGCTTTCAGTTTTGTTCATCTAATATTTTGAAAGCAGCTAATTGATAAAGGCCACAAGTTCAGCCTGGCAGAATTCAACTCATGTGATGTCTCAAAGAAGGCTCTCTGATATATTTATAAGAGAGTCCTTTTACTTCCTCTCTGTACATGTACCCCATGAATAAATGTAGATTCCCACTACCCAGCACTTGGAAAATTTGCATTATGGGACTAATAGAGGTCGGTGCTTTGAAAGGAGCTAAACACAGTGCGGGTGGCAGCAATATCAGGGCCTGTGACTTTGTCTTTCAATGCAAAAAACAACCCCTTGGCAACCAGTTCAGAAAAATGAATATACTATAATGGTTTAGGTCATCAGAGCGTGTGAATAAATCAGTATATATTTTATTGAGTCTTCAAAATAATGTAAAATCAGACATCAAATGTAATCTTATTCTTCTACATGGGGAAATGGAAGACTCCAATATTCAGGTGGATTAATATTTCATGAAACAATACTATTACAAATTGCAAAAATACTTATTACTTAGACAATATTCCATATCCACAAAGTGACACAATAAGACATGACAAAATATATACTAAATACCATATTAGAATATTGGAATGTGGAGCACTCCATTGAATACAATGGAGTGCTCCGTGCTTCTATGGGCGGGTAGAAGCCCGCAGAGCAACATTCCAATGTTGCTTTTGTTCACAGCTGTTACTGTGAACAAGGGCGTCTCGGAGCCCGAGGGGATTTAAACCCCCTCGGGCTCTGAGAGGTCTTAGTTTTATTTGTTAGAACATTCTGCCCTCTAGTGGCAGAATGTTCTAATAGCCTTATAGCCCTCCGTAGCTGGGCTATGTCGGCCACTAAAGTTCCGCTCCCTTGTTAAAGGCCCGAGACTTCAGCTCGGGCCTTTAACGCTGGAGCGGTCCTTAGTGGCCAGTATAGCCCACTACGGCGAGCTATAAGGCCATATTAAGACATCTAAAAACATGTAGGGGCAGATTTACAAGCCCCTTGTGACACTTTTGCACTGCCGTTGCGTCACTTTTGTGACGCAACGGCAGTGTAAACAATGCTGCCAATTTACAACGTGACGCATCTAGGGAGATGCGTCACGTTGTAAAGCCCTGCCTCACATTATACCTGCGTCAGGTATAATGTATGCAGGGTGGGCGTTCCCACGCAGGAAAGCCTTGTAAAAGTGACACAGTGAAATCTACAAGATTTCACTGTGCCACTTTTAGGATGCCACTGCGTCAAAAGCATACGCCTGCGTGAAGCCGGCGTAAGGAGTGACACAGTACAATAAGTATAGCCCTCAAAATGCATTGCTGGAGTTGCGTCGTGCTTGCCACACGACTCCAGCAATGAGTGACCTTTGGGCCAACAGATGCGTCGGAATTTCTGATGCAACTGTCAATCCTTGCGTCATGGCGCGCCGTATTGTAAATACGGCGCATCCATGGTGGCGCAAGGGTATCGCAGCTGGGGCAGAGAAACTGACGCTTGTAAATCTGCCCCATGTAGTATGTACAGCTGAAAAATACAAATCATGATAACTTGATATATTATTCTGGATTTGATCACACCATTATAGACAGACTGAGCCGCTGAAAATTATTAACAAATGATGATAATAGTCTAATTTTATTTAAATCTAATATACCAAAAACCGTAGTCGTAAATTTCCATCCTGCAGGATATTTATAGACCATATATTCCCATGCTCTATGTGATTTTGATGCTATATTGCTGTTTTATTCTCATTGTGTATGTGTGGTTGCTATTGATTGTAATGATTTTAATTAATCGACCAATAAATTTACACTATTCACTATTCATTGGGCAGTGTTTGTTTCACCTCTGAGGTATAGAAGCATTCCTGTCTTGAAGACATCTTTGGCTATTTTTAATATTCACCTATTTAATAGGAATAATTGGCGTGGGATTTCTCGTGATCTTTTCTGCTAATTTATCTTTCAGATGATAATCTACACGCATTCATCTTTTTTTGCACATGTTTTTATATTTCTCTATCCTGCCGCACTATTTGTGGTTGCCGATCACAGTGATTGAAGTAACTGGGAAGCAGTACTGATATTAGCATAAAACAACTAGAAACTTAATGAAACATAAGTACATTTTTACTTATATTTACCAAGGATCCATTTTATGGGCATGGGTGACCTATTTAATCTTTCTTATGACCAAGATATTGATCTTGGGCCTGATTCACAGAACTAACTTAAGACAAAATCCTAAACTTACTACTTTTGGTATTCACAAAAGGTATTTAGTAGTAGTAAAGTCAGGGGGCCCGATTCACAGAACTAACTTAAGACAAAATCCTAAACTTACTACCATTTTGGTATTCACAGAAGGCACTTACTCATTTTGGTATTCACAGAAGGCACTTACTCATTTCGGTATTCACAGAAGTTAGGAGTCCTAACTTTAGGACTCCTAAATGCCTTCTGTGAATACCGAAAGTCTTAAAATTAGGATTTTTCGCAGTTTAGTAGTAGTATAGTTAGGACTCCTAACTTTAGGACTCCTAAATGCCTTCTGTGAATACCGAAATTCTTAAAATTAGGATTTTTCTCAATTTAGTAGTCCTAAATTTAGGACTCCTAACTTTAGGACTCCTAAATGCCTTCTGTGACTACCGAAAGTCTTAAAATTAGGATTTTTCGCAGTTTAGTAGTAGTATAGTTAGGACTCCTAAATGCCTTCTGTGAATACCGAAATTCTTAAAATTAGGATTTTTCTCAATTTAGTAGTCCTAAGTCTAAACTTAGGACTACTAAATTGAGAAAAATCCTAATTTTAAGACTTTCGGTATTCACAGAAGGCATTTAGGAGTCCTAAAGTTAGGAGTCCTAACTATACTACTACTAAACTGCGAAAAATCCTAATTTTAAGACTTTCGGTATTCACAGAAGGCATTTAGGAGTCCTAAAGTTAGGACTCCTAACTTCAGTGAATACCGAAATGAGTAAGTGCCTTCTGTGAATACCAAAATGGTAGTAAGTTTAGGATTTTGTCTTAAGTTAATTCTGTGAATCGGGCCCAGGATTTTGTCTTAAGTCTGTCTTAAGTTTGTCTTAAGTCTGTCTTAAGTCTGTCCTAAGTTTGTCTTAAGTTTGTCTTAAGTTTGTCTTAAGTCTGTCTTAAGTCTGTCTTAAGTCTGTTTTAAGTCAAACTTAAGACAAAATCCTAACTTTAATGCCTTCTGTGAATACCAAAAGTAGTAAGTTTAGGATTTTGTCTTAAGTTAGTTCTGTGAATCAGGCCCCTTGTCTTTATCCCTCTGTCTTCTACACTAAAAGTTGGCCGCTATTTCCAGAAGACCACAGGTTTTGGTGTATTCGTAACCTCATTCGTGGGGTCGTGAGCAACTTTATCCAGAATAGCGTTTATCAGCTATATGATAGGTAGTCAGACTTTATAACTTAGCTTATCGTGCAAAATACTTTGTCACATAGTGAGTCTTTCACTCTCAAATATTTGGTTTTCATGGCCAGTTGTTTTGGACAGCGGATTCAGATCGCTGAAATCTTTATTTCCATCCTATCATCATAATAGAATTGAGGGTAAGTATATTTAACCTGCTCTCTCCTGTCTTTTATTATTTTACTATGATTATTAACAACACCGATCAGAATTCATGAGGAAGCACGTTGTTTTGCTAAGGGCACAAGCTGATTCTAAAGTATGATGTTATCACATGCACGTTGTTTGATTTGCTATAAGGGTCAGTGTACCTCCCTTTGCCCTACCAGCTCTAGATGGCAATGCCAGGGTTTGGTACGTTCAGTGCTTTAAATGGGAAAAAATAAGTGCAGGTAGTCACTAAAATAGAGGTGTGGCAAGTGGGCGGGTCTAGGGGCGGATCTAAGGGCAAGATATGATCATACATAATGACTTCTGTACCATTTGCAGCACATATCAAAGCTCACGACAAATGCGTTTATGTCACTAAAACAGATTAACTCATCACAAGCTCCTCGGAAGCAGAGCTGCATCTGCCCTGCACTGGAAGAAAAACCTAATCTGCGCCTGCCGTGCTGATCATGGTACCGGTACTCTCCCTGGCTACAGAGAAGTGCCGGTACTGACGGCAAAATAAATCGAAGGTGCCGGTACTCAGTACCGGTGAGTACCGGCCCATTTAAAGCACTGGGTACGTTCGATAACCATCCAAAAAGATACACCCCTACTCCCAAGTTTCCTGGAAACATACTATGTCAAATTGTATCATTTCTTATACCCACTCCTTATCTTTCTTACAAGAGTAACCTGCAATGTCCATGACATCAGCCTCCATTCTGAGGTTACCTCAGTCTTCTTCTCATTCTCTTCTATAGATAATTGCCTGCTAATACCCCTATTTACCCCTTGCATCACGCCCTTGGGAGTCAATCGCACCATTTGAGACTCTCCATCAGAGCGAACCCGTTACTTGTATGAACTCCGGGAGCTACTCTCGGAGAGGGGCAACTAATGCGGGAAGGAACCTGGGGGCGTATCATCAAGTGACGGCGATAAATAACACAAAGCGCGCTTAGTGCTTTTTTATCTATCGCCGTCTATCTCTGGAATTTATCGCCCTGGTAGCGCGTTATTAACAACGCGTTTCTCCAGGGCGATAAAAATTCCAGAGATAGCGGGGAAATCGCCGTTTTGCAGGGAACATCGCTGGTTTTCCAGCGATGTTCCCTGCAAAACGGCGATAACCGTACTGATACGACCCTGTGGTCGTATCAGCATATTCCACCCCCAATATTCGGGATAGGTAAGTCTGCATTTTAGCAGACGTTAGTTTTTGGCGAAAACAGCTTAAATGCTGGGGCAGCCTTGTAAATATCGCGATGTGCACATCAGCGATATTTGCAAGGTTGTACTGCCCAGTGACGCCCACTTTGCATCTCATTAGAGATGCAAAGGGAGGCGTCGGGTAAAAGGGTGCTAACATGCGCTAATGCATGTTATCACCCTCTTGTAAATAGGGCGAAAAGATTATATCCGCTTTTTTGGCTTTTAAAGCCAAAAAAGCGCAGATAATGCCCTTGTTAATATGACCCCACGTCCCCTTCTTTCTCATTCTGAAGTCTAAAAATATATTGTGGCATATAAAAAAAAACTTAAAAGTACATCTGGGTGCCTATGGATGGTGCTATATGAAGCTGGTCTAGGAGATCTCTTACTAGGCTTGGATTATCAAAATGAAGTAAAATACTACAGGTTTTTGTAGTAGGACCCACCCAGGGTATTCTCCTTGCCATGATGAGAGGTCCCTGAATTTACGAACCCGTTCCAGCAACCTTCGTCCACCAGTTACGTGTTTTAGCCATTAATTGCTCTGTGGACTCTTGTTAAAGATATTTTTGGCATATTTATATAGCGCGAACTCGACCCGAAGGTATTGGAGGCGCTTTACATGAGCACCGTATTTACATTACACATTCAGGCACGGGGAGATTAAGTGATTTGCCCAGAATCACAGGATGTGGACGCGACCCGAGGCTCGAACCCTGGTTTCCAGCACCAAAGTCGGCAGCTCTAGCCGACGGACCACATCCCTTCCCAGATGCCTTAGCTTTGGAGCGTTGACCATAATAACTTCTGAACGCGCTGCTGGTGGGAGGGTTAGATATGGGGTCATATACCCTCCTGCTTGTTGGTAGGCACATCTAGCACTCGCCCTCTCCCCTCTCAATGTTTCTGTACTTTCCTCTTCCCTGTGACAAAAATGGCTTAAAATCCTCTCTGTGTGCGACCAAGTGGCTGATTTTGCTGCGTCTGCTCTTTGGCATGGGTTTCCAGGCCTCTCCTGTTCTTCTCTCTGAATTAATACATCTGAGGGCAGCTGCAGTCTGAGCCCCTCTACTCCTGACTCTCGGTGCCTGCTGCAGTCTGAGCCCCTCTACTCCCGGTGCCTGCTGCAGTCTGAGCCCCTCTACTCCTGACTCCCGGTGCCTGCTGCAGTCTGAGCCCCTCTACTCCCGGTGCCTGCTGCAGTCTGAGCCCCTCTACTCCCGGTGCCTGCTGCAGTCTGAGCTCCTCTACTCCTGACTCCCGGTGCCTGCTGCAGTCTGAGCCCCTCTACTCCTGACTCCCGGTGCCTGCTGCAGCCTGAGCCCCTCTACTCCTGACTCCCGGTGCCTGCTGCAGTCTGAGCCCCTCTACTCCTGACTCCCGGTGCCTGCTGCAGTCTGAGCCCCTCTACTCCTGGTGCCTGCTGCAGCCTGAGCCCCTCTACTCCTGACTCCCGGTGCCTGCTGCAGTCTGAGCCCCTCTACTCCTGGTGCCTGCTGCAGCCTGAGCCCCTCTACTCCTGACTCCCGGTGCCTGCTGCAGTCTGAGCCCCTCTACTCCTGACTCTCGGTGCCTGCTGCAGTCTGAGCCCCTCTACTCCCGGTGCCTGCTGCAGTCTGAGCCCCTCTACTCCTGGTGCCTGCTGCAGCCTGAGCCCCTCTACTCCTGACTCCCGGTGCCTGCTGCAGTCTGAGCCCCTCTACTCCTGGTGCCTGCTGCAGCCTGAGCCCCTCTACTCCTGACTCTCGGTGCCTGCTGCAGTCTGAGCCCCTCTACTCCTGACTCTCGGTGCCTGCTGCAGTCTGAGCCCCTCTACTCCCGGTGCCTGCTGCAGTCTGAGCCCCTCTACTCCTGACTCTCGGTGCCTGCTGCAGTCTGAGCCCCTCTACTCCTGACTCCCGGTGCCTGCTGCAGTCTGAGCCCCTCTACTCCTGGTGCCTGCTGCAGTCTGAGCCCCTCTACTCCCGGTGCCTGCTGCAGCCTGAGCCCCTCTACTCCTGACTCTCGGTGCCTGCTGCAGTCTGAGCCCCTCTACTCCTGACTCCCGGTGCCTGCTGCAGTCTGAGCCCCTCTACTCCTGGTGCCTGCTGCAGTCTGAGCCCCTCTACTCCTGACTCTCGGTGCCTGCTGCAGTCTGAGCCCCTCTACTCCTGACTCCCGGTGCCTGCTGCAGTCTGAGCCCCTCTACTCCTGGTGCCTGCTGCAGTCTGAGCCCCTCTACTCCCGGTGCCTGCTGCAGCCTGAGCCCCTCTACTCCTGACTCTCGGTGCCTGCTGCAGTCTGAGCCCCTCTACTCCTGACTCCCGGTGCCTGCTGCAGTCTGAGCCCCTCTACTCCTGGTGCCTGCTGCAGTCTGAGCCCCTCGACTCCCGGTGCCTGCCTCCCTGATAAACCCGCACACTGTACCAGTGTCAGTACATTCTTAAAACACCAATTAGATCAAAATCATACCACACCAATAACATCTTACTGTTAACACTAAAAATGTTCATTTCTGCTTGCACCATTCAAACTGGCATCATTTATTATGAGCAAGTAGAAAAAAATATTCATTTAACTTTTTCCTTAAATAAGCCCTACTCAGAGTCGCGCGGTGACTCGAAAAAAACACTCTGACTGACTGACAGGCAAATTAAAACTGTGCCCTCAAGCAGACTCCTCGTGCTCTCTCCTGCGCCCTGGCAAGCCCTGTAATTGCTGGAGCCCTGGGCACAGTCTTTCTGCCACCTAACACCTTAATAGCCCTGGGCATGGCTGCAGCCTCAGATACACTCGTCCTGCCCCCTGAAGGCTGCAGGCCTCTTCACCCGCGCGCTGTGCCAGTCACAGGAACTGTGCTCCTGCATGCTAATGCACCAGCAGATTCCAGCAGATTGCTCCTTCCTGCATGCTAATGCACCTGCAGATTCCAGCAGACTGCTCCTTCCTGCATGCTAATGCACCAGCAGATACCAGCAGACTGCTCCTTCCTGCATGCTAATGCACCGGCAGATTCCAGCAGACTGCTCCTTCCTGCATGCTAATGCACCAGCAGATTCCAGCAGACTGCTCCTTCCTGCATGCTAATGCACCTGCAGATTCCAGCAGACTGCTCCTTCCTGCATGCTAATGCACCAGCAGATTCCAGCAGACTGCTCCTTCCTGCATGCTAATGCACCAGCAGATTCCAGCAGACTGCTCCTTCCTGCATGTTAATGCACCAGCAGATTCCAGCAGACTGCTCCTTCCTGCATGCTAATGCACCAGCAGATTCCAGCAGACTGCTCCTTCCTGCATGCTATCGCACCGGCAGATTCCAGCAGCCTACTCCTTCCTGCATGCTAAAGCACCGGCAGATTCCAGCAGACTGCTCCTTCCTGCATGCTAATGCACCGGCAGATTCCAGCAGACGGCTCCTTCCTGCATGCTAATGCACCGGCAGATTCCAGCAGACTGCTCCTTCCTGCATGCTATCGCACCGGCAGATTCCAGCAGCCTGCTCCTTCCTGCATGCTAAAGCACCGGCAGATTCCAGTATTCTGCTCCTTCCAGCATGCTAACGCACCGGCAGATTCCAGCAGACTGCTCCTTCCTGCATGCTAACACACCGGCAAATTCCAGAAGATTGCTACTTCCTGCATGCAAGCGCACTGGCAGATTCCATCAGACTGCTCCTTCCTGCATGCTAATGCACCGGCAGATTCCAGCAGACTGCTCCTTCCTGCATACAAGCGCACTGGCAGATTCCAGCAGAATGCTCCTTCCTGCATGCTAATGCGTTAGCAGATTCCATCAGACTGCTCCTTCCTGCATGCTAACTCACCGGCAGATTCCAGCAGACTGCGCCTTCCTGCATGCAAGCGCACTGGCAGATTACAGCAGAATACTCCTTCCTGCATGCTAATCCACTGGCAGATTCCAGCAGACTGCTCCTTCCTGCATGCTAATGCACCAGAAGATTCCAGCGGACTGCTCTTTCCTGCATGCTAATGCATTGGCAGACTGCTCCTTCCTGCATCCTAATGCACCGGCAGATTCCAGCAGACTGCTCCTTTCTGCATCCTAATGCACCGGCAGATTCCAGCAGACTGCTTCTTCCTGCATGCTAACGCACCAGCAGTTCCAACAGATGCTCTTTCCTGCATGCTAATGCACCAGCACATTCCAACATAATGCTCCTTCCTGCATGCTAATGCACCAACAGATTCCAGCAGACTGCTCCTTCATGCATGCTAAAGCACCTGCAGTTCCAACAGAAGGCTCTTTCCTGCGTGCTAATGCACCGGCAGATTCCAGCAGACTTCTCCTTCCGGCATTCTAATGCACCAGCAGTTTCCAGCAGACTGCCTCTTCTTGCATGCTAACGCATCTGCAGATTCCAGCAGACTGCTCCTTCGTGCATGCTAATGCACTGGCAGATTCCAGCAGAATGCTCCTTCCTGAATGCTAATGCACCTGCAGATTCCAGCAGACTGCTCCTTCCGGCTTGCTAATGCACCGGCAGATACCATCAGACTGCTTCTGCCAGCATGCCATTGCACCGGCAGATTTCGGCATGCTGCTCCTTCCTGAATGCTAACGCACCAGCAGATTCCAGCAGAGTGCTCCTTCCTGCATGCTAACACACTGGCAGATTCCAGCAGGACGCTCCTTCCTTCATGCTAATGCACCTGCAAATTTCAGAAGACTTCTCCTTCCTGCATGCTAATGCACCAGCAGAGTTCAGCAGATATGCTCTTCCTACAGCTGAACACATCTTTGGCATTGGTGAAGTTTCAGGCCTATTGCCCGTGTCCCCCGGTAACACTGTGTTTTGATGCATGCCATCACATTCCTACTACCCCTAGCAATGAAAGCCACTGCTACAGATAGTCACACTCCTGCTGTCCCTACTAATTGAAGACATTGCAGCAGTTGCAGACACACTCCTTCCTCCCACAGTAACCTAAGACATTGCTGCAGACACACACACACACACATACACACACATTCGAATGAATGAAAGAATCAATCGATCAAAGAGAGAAGTTGTATAACAGTTAATACTAGAGTGTCTCGGAGCTATGGCAGGTGGCCAAGGAGGAGGTTGGCATAGTTTATTCTAATTCCCAAGGTAACCTAAGACATTGCAGAAGATGCAGACACACTCCTCCTCCCTATAGCAACCTAAGACACTGCTGCAGATGCAGACACACTCCTCCTTCCCACGGTAAACTAAGACACTGCTGCAGATGCAGACACGCTCCTCCTTCCCACGGTAACCTAAGACATTGCAGCAGATGCAGACACACTCCTCCATCCCACAATAACCTAAGACATTGCAGCAGATGCAGACATGCTCCTCCTTCCCACGGTAACCTAAGACATTGCAGCAGATGCAGACACACTCCTCCATTCCACAATAACCTAAGACATTGCTGCAGACACAGACACGCTCCTCCTTCCCAGAGTAACCTAAGACATTGCAGCAGATGCAGACACGCTCCTCCTTCCCAGAGTAACCTAAGACATTGCAGCAGATGCAGACACGCTCCTCCTTCCCACGGTAACCTAAGACATTGCTGCAGACACAGACACGCTCCTCCTTCCCAGAGTAACCTAAGACATTGCAGCAGATGCAGACACGCTCCTCCTTCCCAGAGTAACCTAAGACATTGCAGCAGATGCAGACATGCTCCTCCTTCCCACGGTAACCTAAGACATTGCTGCAGACACAGACACGCTCCTCCTTCCCAGAGTAACCTAAGACATTGCAGCAGATGCAGACACGCTCCTCCTTCCCATGGTAACCTAAGACATTGCTGCAGATGCAGACACACTCCTCCTTCCCAGAGTAACCTAAGACATTGCAGCAGATGCAGACACGCTCCTCCTTCCCAGAGTAACCTAAGACATTGCAGCAGATGCAGACATGCTCCTCCTTCCCACGGTAACCTAAGACATTGCTGCAGACACAGACACGCTCCTCCTTCCCAGAGTAACCTAAGACATTGCAGCAGATGCAGACACGCTCCTCCTTCCCATGGTAACCTAAGACATTGCAGCAGATGCAGACACACTCCTCCTTCCCACGGTAACCTAAGACATTGCAGCAGATGCAGACACACTCCTCCATTCCACAATAACCTAAGACATTGCTGCGGATGCAGACACGCTCCTCCGTCCCACGGTAACCTAAGACACTGCTGCAGACACAGACACGCTCCTCCATTCCACAATAACCTAAGACACTGCTGCAGATGCAGACACACTCCTCCTTCCCAGAGTAACCTAAGACATTGCTGCAGATGCAGACACGCTCCTCCTTCCCACGGTAACCTAAGACATTGCAGCAGATGCAGACACACTCCTCCTTCCCAAGGTAACCTAAGACATTGCAGCAGATGCAGACACGCTCCTCGTTCCCACAGTAACCTAAGACATTGCTGCAGATGCAGACACACTCCTCCTTCCCACGGTAACCTAAGACATTGCTGCAGATGCAGACACACTCCTCCTTCCCACGGTAACCTAAGACATTGCTGCGGATGCAGACACGCTCCTCCGTCCCACGGTAACCTAAGACACTGCTGCAGACACAGACACGCTCCTCCATTCCACAATAACCTAAGACACTGCTGCAGATGCAGACACACTCCTCCTTCCCAGAGTAACCTAAGACATTGCTGCAGATGCAGACACGCTCCTCCTTCCCAGAGTAACCTAAGACATTGCTGCAGATGCAGACACGCTCCTCCTTCCCACGGTAACCTAAGACATTGCAGCAGATGCAGACACACTCCTCCTTCCCAAGGTAACCTAAGACATTGCAGCAGATGCAGACACGCTCCTCGTTCCCACAGTAACCTAAGACATTGCTGCAGATGCAGACACGCTCCTCCATTCCACAATAACCTAAGACACTGCTGCAGATGCAGACACACTCCTCCTTCCCAGAGTAACCTAAGACATTGCTGCAGATGCAGACACTCTCCTCCTTCCCACGGTAACCTGAGACGTTACTGCAGATGCAGACACTCTCCTCCTTCCCACGGTAACCTGAGACGTTACTGCAGATGCAGACACTCTCCTCCTTCCCACGGTAACCTGAGACGTTACTGCAGATGCAGACACGCAGACACGCTCCTCCTTCCCACGGTAACCTAAGACGTTACTGCAGATGCAGACACGCTCGGTAGCCACATGCTTTGCTGCAAAGCACATGTGCTGCCTCTGCCACTGTTAACTCTTTATTTTCCTGATTCCTCAGCCAGGCTCTTTCTGGAGTTTTCACCAGCCTAAGCACGGAAGTAGGTCACCTGGCTGGGTGGGGGAGGGAGAGGGGGCGCTGCTTCTCTTTCCTGAAGGGAGCCTCGCCGAGCGTGCACTTTAGTCCCCACAAACCTCAGAGCAGGAAGCAGCCCCCGCTTCCATCATCCAATGTAATTCATTTCAATAAAAGAAACGCTTTGTCGGCAGTCGTTGGCAGGCTGGCAGCTGCTGTGTTTAGGGCCCTCAGAAGAAAAGGCAGTAAAGCCTTTACTGCTCCAACGCTGCCACAAAGTGACACCATGCAGAGTTTGGAAGGACCATCCAAATCTGCTTCTCTTTGCATGCAAGCACCCACCTCAATAGAGGAGTAAAGTGTCCATATCATGTCCATTTAGGCAAATTATCTAGGGCAGCAAATTTGAGAAAAATATTTAAATGTAAAAAAAATGAAAACAAACAAAAAGCATGCCCGGGAGCTGATTGCACAGTTGCCTAGGACACCAGTTGGTGACAGCTAGTGACGTTCCGGTAGGACAGGTCTCTGTCCTATTAGCTCATTCTTTATGCAGGTTGATCTACAGGTGGTAATTGCTGAAGTTTTGAACAGGCACTTGCATGAGCCAAAGCGACAAAAAGCCGGCAGACGCAGAGCACAAGTGCGCAGCGCCACACGCAACACATTGTAAATAAACTGCGCAAAGTAAAACTGTCTTAGGTCACACCCTTGCCCTGAAGGATCCGAGGTTCACATTTGGAGTTTCTTGTATAGTCCCAGAGAACAGAAACCTGAAAGGTCCCTCTGACCCCTTGCAGGTAACACCTGCCTGGAGAAAGCAAGGTATGTATTCACTGCTTTAGGTGCAGGAGCAAAAGAAGTACATCTGTATTTGCACATTTTGCCAGATGTGGAAACACTGGATCCAATTTTGGCTTTGGCTGCAATAGCATCTAAGCCTTGTCCTCCAGTCCTTCAAAATCTGATTTTTGGTGCATGGGGGTTGGTGGAGGGGGGGGGGGGTGCACTCAATGCTCCTGCTGCAATTCTTCCCCTTTCCCTCCCTTACCTTCTCAGGGCCCCCATCCCTACCCCAAAGCGAAGCCACGACTCCCATGTGTCACCTGCTTAGAGCAGGTGGCTAGGGAGAGTGCTGACCCCTTGGAATGGGGACCTCCAAGAAAATTCCTCTTCGCAGTAATTCCATAGAGTGTTCCGCATTCCCAGGCGTCTAACTCATGCGGCGGTACCAGCCCGTAACTGCAACTCCAGCCGCTAGGAATCTCTGCATGGAGTCCCACCTAGCTCTTTATCAGGGACCCGGTGTCATGATTTTTATGTGTTATTAGGGTTTTTCTCCAATCCTTCCTTAGTGAAGGTTTAAGATATTGGCTTGTGTTAGACATATCCTTTGTTTAACATTGGTTTAATAACATTTTATATTCCTAAATATGAAATGAAGGGCTAGTGAAACTATCATCGTTGGTTTGTAGCCATTGCTCTTCCTGATGCCCATAATTCACCATTCTTGAATATATTGACTTTGAGATATTGATTGACGGTTACGCATTTAATTTATAAATGGTGTTTAGCAGTCAATCAATCGATAAATTTGTAAAACAATATCAATCTGAAAGGTGACTAAGCGCTACTGCAATACAATGGGACTAACGCCTCTTCAAAGTGTAAAAAGGCACGGATCGCTCAGTGCGTGCAACGTGTCAAGTAGTCCTATCGTAAAGAAACAAGCAGTGCTTCAAAAGCTCTTTTTCTACCTTTTTCATTATAATTTTTGGACGTAAGGGAAGTTTCGACAGACGATCTGAAATGTTTTTACCGCTACATAAAGTAAAAATAGTGGTGGGTGTAACTTGCGTAATTCCGTGTAGCATAATCACACAGAATTACCGGAAAATTCTGCATGATTGCGCTTAAATACCCGAGAAGTGTAATTCTGCCTTAAGTGCTTTCTTCTTAGCGCAAAATGCACCCTCGCATTCAAAACAGAAGGAGCGGTTGTTAAGTGGGATTAGATCTGGCTCCCCCCTTGAATCCTGTCCCCTTACGATTCTAAAATTAGGGAGGGAGGCCATTGTACCTCCCCTGACTACCATCATTAATACTGTTATTTCCTCTGGCCAGGTTCCCCCCATATGGAAAACAGCGGTGGTAAAACCCTTGCTTAAAAAGGCCTCTCTGGATCTTACAGAATTAAAAAACTTTCGGCCCATTTCTCTATTGCCCGTTCCAGCCAAGATCCTGGAAAAACATCTTAACTGCCATCTCAGCTTCTACCTGAAGGAACATCAATTACTTGATGAGTCACAGCATGGGGTCAGGAGTGAACACAGCATGGAGACGGCCTTAACCGTTGTCTTTAATAACATCCGACAACAGGTTGATGCTGGTCACTCTACCATACTGATCCTTCTAGATCTAACGGCGGCTTTTGACACCATCTCTCCTGATAGATTGCTGGGAAGGCTTCGGGAAATAGGGATAGAGGATGTGGCATTTAATTTGCTCTCCTCGTTCCTTTTAAACCGATCGCAAAGAGTTAAGATGGGCCAATACCTCTCTGCCCCGATACAATTGTCTTGTGGAGTTCCTCAGGGATCCTCCTTGAGTCCCACTCTTTTTAATATCTATGTAGCACCGCTCGCTGCTGTGGTAAGGTCTTTTGGCTTGGAAGTGCTTTCTTATGCCGATGACACTCAGATTTTGATTTCCATCACCGAGAGTGTCTCTGCCTCATCACTTAATTTTTAAAACTGCATGCGAGCGGTGGCTGCGTGGATGGTGGAGAACTATTTGAGACTCAATGGGGATAAAACGGAGGTCCTTATCTTCGGGGGCAAGATTGATATTTGGTCCGAGGCCTGGTGGCCTGATTCGCTTGGTTCTTGCCCCAGCCCCTCTCCTATTGCCAAGAATCTAGGCATTATTATGGGTTCCACGCTTTCTCTGGGTTCTCAAATAAATAGGACAGCTGCCACATACTTTGGGATGGTACGGACACTGAGGAACATTTTCAGTTTTCAGCCCTTCTCTGCCCGTAAACAGGTAGCGCTGGCTCTTGTGCTGTCCAGGTTGGACTACTGCATGCTCTTTATTTGGGGATCAATAAAGGACTCCTGCTTCGTCTCCAACTATTGCAGAATGCTGCCGCCAGACTGGTGATGAACCTCCCTAAATTCCATTCAGTATCTGCCACTATTAGGAGCCTGCACTGGCTCCCGTTGGGGAGGAGAATTGTTTTTAAAGCCTTGTGTTTGGTTCACAAGGCTGTTCACAATAAGGGGTCAGAAGGCCTCAATAAAATGTTTCAAAGATACTGTCCTGGGAGGGCCCTCAGATCTGGAAATAAGAACCAGGTCATTGTTCCTAGAGCCAGAAGAGCCAGATGGGGGGGAGGGCCTTCTCTCTGATAGGGGCCAACCTGTGGAATTCCCTCTCTTCCACTGTTGCTTCCCTGGAGTCCCACCTGGTCTTTCGAAAGTCCTTGAAAACCTGGCTCTTTGCCTGTCCAATCGCTGTGTCTAATGTGAATCCTTAGTGCTTCACCGTCTGACATCTCTTATCATGATCCTGTTCCGCAGCGCCTTGACGCCCCTGGGCTAAGTTTGCGCTTTATAAAATTTATATTCATTCATTCATTCATTAAAACGTGCAGGCTAAATGCAACAAAACATAAACAGCAGCGCAAGTAGTCGCTGCCCTCGCTAATTGTGCTCTAGCTGTTGGACTTTTTTCCTTCAAATTACTGTTGATTACGTGAGCGGGCGCAATTGCATTATTATTGGTAATTTCATGTCAAAGAGTAATGTGGAATTACCAAAATTACTCAAATTACACCCGTGCAATTGAAACTCCAGCCAGGCCTAGAAGGAAAGTGTTGCTTTGGAGAGTCCTGGGTGTCTCCAAACACCACATTAAGCCCCAGTTTCAGGCTTCTAAACTGACTTGGAGTCTTTACTGGAAGCCAGTGTAGCTGTTGAAGTGTGGGAGAGATTTCAGTTTTTTGCAGCTTCTTTATGTTTCTCTTGGAGGTTTCTGTTAGAAAGTTTCTGTGTGTTTTTTTGCGCTGATAATTGCTCTGACCATGATGGGTCTTTCTTCCTTAGTGAAAAAGTATTAATTCTTTCCTTTTTCAAGGTTTAACAACTACCATTCATCCATTTCTTCTAGTTAACACCACTTCAGACTTCGGACATCATTGACCAAATGACAGATGGAAGACCAGTTGTGTCAAATTCAGCCTCTATCTTTAATAGAAGCTATCAAACCATTGACGGTTAAAAAGAAGCTGTGAAAGACCCGATCCGGTAGGAATCCGGCATTAGCCGCAAAAGTCACAGCACTGTCCTGACCAGTCACTACCCTTGCTGTCCTACGGGACACAAATGAGTCAAGGCACCCCAGATCATGCCAGACATTCAAACCCCCCCTCATTTGAAACAGTGAACAGTGCATTATCCACATGAGTACAAAAAAATAATGGTGTTGCCTTTTCAAAACAAGTAATGGCTATGCCAATAGAACTCACCCTTCAGAACCATTGGCTTTACCAATGCCTTTTTCTTGCTGATGCTGTGCAGCATGGCAAAAAGTAACGAGAAAAAAAAGTTGACTGGACCTAGCCACCAGTGGCCACGTCATTTTCTAGGCACGCACATCCGTGATGATGTATGCATGCATCATCACACAGGCATGCACCTATGAAATTATATGGATACAATTTTCTTTCACCAATATGGGATGTAGCGTGAAACATTTCTTATGCCCACGACACCCAAATTATAGTGTCCATGTCAAGCAATGTTAAAGAGGTCTCTTACCACTTAAACACATGGATGTGTCAAGTCATCGGCTGCATGAAATGCAATAGCCTCAAACTGAACTGAGAGAAAACTGAGGTTCTTCTCTTTGGAAAAGACACCGGATTCTGGAATCCTTCTTGGTGGCCTCAGCCCTAGGTACCAATTTGTAGCCCGGCTCGGAAGGTCAGGAACCTGGGGGTGATCTTCAATGCCAACCTTACATTCCGAGATCAGATCAACAAACTCACCTCCACCTGCTTCGTCCTTCTGAAAACTTTAAGAAACATTCTTCCATTTATTCCTTTTGACCTTCAAAAGTCAGTAATCATTGCGCTGGTAATGTTCAGGCTGGATTATTGTAATGCCCTTTTTTGGGGCATTCATCAACGCTCCCTGAATAAATTCCAATGACTGCAGAATGCGGCAGCCCGCCTCCTCAAGAAAAGACCTACATTTCATTCAGTTTCACACGCCATAGTGGAGCTCCACGGGCTACCTGTTAAGAAACGAGGGGCTTTAAGGCACTCTGTATGGTGCATAAGTCATTCCACTGGTCTGGACCAGAATATCTAAGGAAGAAATAAATATGGTACATACCAAGGAGAGTTGTGTGATCAGCTGCATCCAAAAAATTCACAGTCCCTAAATGTAACTTGGGAGCCTATTAGGATGGCGGGCAGACTTGCGTCCGCCCGCCACCCTTGCGGTGCTGGGACCGCCCGCCAGTGGTGCTGCGGTCCCGCACCAGCAATTAGGATGCCACCGCCACAGTGGCGGTGGCATCCCCCATCCACATCATTGTGGCGGGCGGTTCACACAGCACCGCCGGCCACAATGGTGTGGCTGCACACTGTGCATTTGCATGCACCACGTGGCAGGCACCGCGCAGTGCCTGCCACGTTGTGCATGCAAATGCAGGGGGGTATCATAGGTACCCCTCATGTTCCCTCCCCACCCCCCCAACATCCTGGGGGCCCGCAACGGGCCCCCAACTGCAAAATCCGCATGCCTCGTTGCCGCCACGGAAAGGCTGATCCCCGCTTGCATAGTAATATGGATGGCGGTGTCTGTTAGACACCGCCACCATATTCAAACCTTTTCGGCCCGGTCGACTCATCGACCGGGCGGAAGAGCAGCGGACGGTCTTCCCATCTGCCGCAGTACCCCCGCCAACATAATCAGGCCGGGGGTAAATTGCATGAGGGCGGTGGATAATGGTGGGCGGATCGCCACTGCCATAGGGGCAGTGGCAATCCGCCCGCCATTATAATAGACCCCATAGTGTCTTGGGGTGGAAGGAGCTTTATCTATTCCATATGTAAACTTTGAAATAAACTTCCATGGCAGTTTAAAAACCAGCGGAATCTGATCCACTTTAGGAAACAACTCAATTCCTGGCTATTTTCTCTACCATAATAATTCTTCTGTCATCTTAATTTTAGCAATGTCTAGCACCAAGACCTCTTCGGGCATTTGTTTGCTTAATAAATAAAATCTAATATCGAAAAAAACAGAGGAGCTGGCTGCAATGTTCTGCATGGTCTTCCCCAAAAAAATAAAATAAAAAATAAGACCGCGTGGGTTGAAAATGACAACAGAGGAGCGGACCATGGGGGCGGGGTTTAAAGTGGAAACAAAGGCAAGTGGGGGAGGAGGAGAATAGCAGCATGAAAGGAAGAGAGCAACACAGTGCAGGGGAAAACACTTGCAGGAGAGAAAAACACAGGAGAGAGGGGAGAAGTGCACAAGGGAGAGGGCAACATGGAATGCAGGGGTGCAGGTGAGAAGTACACAGGCGAGGAAAGCAAAACGGAGTGTGAGAAGGAGAGAAGCGCGTGAGGGGGATAGCTGGAAAACACATTTACTCTCATGGAGTGCTTAACCAAAAGAAAAAAATCCCTAAAAGTGACATGTAGAAAGATAGAAGCTAGTCAATCAGAGAGAGGGGACACCGGCTATGCTCTAGGGGAAGAACAAAAACAAGATGGACATGCTTGGACAAGGAAAAGCATTGATTAAGAAGCAAGTAATTGAGTGACAATCAAGCCAACCAATGGAAAAATTGGGCAGGCTGTAAGCCCCGGGGACTTCTTGGTAACCCGACAATGGGTCTTTTGCAACAAGACAGCTTGTACTGACCTATAGACGAGACTTTATTAGGTGTGGGCTTTTGAAGGCTAAAGTTGTGCTACTTCTAACACATGTTCAGGTCTTTCCTACTAGCTTTAGCTTTCTATTGTCGAAAACCTATCGTCTATAATACAAGAATACTTAATAGGGGCATTGGGTCATCCTCTTTCTAATGACTGGATAGTTTTACTGTCTACTTTAGATGCACCTCATTCATTGGAATTGCTCCCTAATACTTATTTGTCCCACCTCTGAAGCATTTCTGCTTTAACATCCTTTTGATTGGATGCATTACATCCATCACAAAACCTACAAAAGGGAATTGTTTTTTCATTTGCCTTGTACCACTCCAGGCGAGTGCATGACGTTCCTCTTTCTCTCTGTGTATGGTCACCATTCTTACCCCCTCGTCCACTCATTACTTGCTTTCTCATCCATCCACGCCCCTTTTACATTTTTTTCCCATAATTCAGCAGTGAAACCCCAGCTCCACAATGCTTCACTTGCTTCCCTCTTGCATTATTACCTGCCCCTCCCTTCGAGCGCCCGGCTGCAACAAACTGCTATCAGGCAGCCCACTTCTTTAGCTTTGTGCGGTCTTTAGGGCACTCTCTTTTAATTATTTAGCCATCTTGGAACAATAAATAAAAGGTTAAAAAAGTCACCAGTGCCTATCAACTTCAATGCATGGGTGACCTTTTTTCTTTTTTCAGAAAAACTTTGCAAGATGGCTGCCCATGATTGTGCTTCTGTGTGCATGCATGGTCACACACCGGTAGCCATTTTGGAATTATTCTTTTTCCTAATGCCAGTGCAAGCAAGCGAGACCTAATGCTTGTTTTATTTTTTGTGGGTAACTGCAAGAGCCATCACTCAGTTTTGTTCCCCTCATCTCCACCCCTGTCCGCTGCAGTACAATATTTCCCCCCGACAATGTCCCTTTCTTTAACTTTAATTAATCCTTTTCTCCCTGACTTTTTCCCCTTCCTCCCTCACTTCATCTTCAGTTCTACACTCATTGAAATTATTTTGCATGTTGCCTATCTTTCTGCTTTCTACCCCTTTTCACCTTCCCATTGTTTCTTAGCTCTTTCATATTTTGTCAACTCCTTTGTTTGTTCTTTGCCACTTCTCTTTCTCTGTTATCGCTAAAATCGAACACAGACTACCGCAGCCCTTATGCATTACATTAGTATGCCCTTTTACTTTTTTTTACAATAAAATGTCAATAATTTCTTTTCTATGAATTGTCAATTGTTATTGTGCGATTTTCAGTACTTCTTTTTTAAATCCGAAACCAGGTTTTCACTTTTCATCTCTTTTTTTGTTGTTGGTTTAGGTATTAGTCAAATTGTCTCTTGGAAAGTTTTGTGAGTGAAAGTTTGTTAAACTTTCTTTTGAAATATAGGCAGCGATCCCTCAGTATTGAAATAAGTAACTATAGGACAAGGAGCTAAAAGGGGTCTACAAAATCCCTGTGTCCAGCCCACTGTCTTGTAGGCAGACATTTCTTGAATCTAGTGAGCTGATTGCTGTTTGTAGGTTTTTATGAAAAGTAGAGTTGGGAAGGACCGTCCTGATCTCCCAGCCTTATCCCATGGCGAGGAGCAGATAGGATCTATATAATGCACAACTTCTGACTTTATCAGAACCCTGAGAGGATAGAAACGTAGTAAACTGATTCATATTTTGGAATTTCATTAATGTATCACAAAATCAAAAGATTCTGGAGCAGAGAGAACCTCTACAAACTCCTTGGACTTATTGATCACTGTTGAAGGCAAGTGCACTATGTTGGACTCATGTTCCTGAAATAGGTTTTGTCCCTGGCACAGCAGCCCTGCATCACACCGCTGCTCCTGTTGTCCTTCACAGAAGCCTCAGGTCTTGAGGCTCCTAGCGGCTGCTTCACAATGTTGGAGACAGGCCCAACCTGAAAGACCAGAACATGCAGATTTCTTGTTGCTTGAGCACCAAAATCTGCACGTTGCACCCAACTTTAGGGGATAAACTCATAATATTTGTTGTTTATTGCACTCACACAACGCACTCCAATGTATTGTTATTTATCCAGTGTGTATAGATAGATAGATAGATAGATAGATAGATAGATAGATAGATAGATAGATAGATAGATAGATAGATAGATAGATAGATAGATAGATAGATAGATAGATAGATGTATAGATAGATGTATAGATAGATATATAGCAACAACGGGCCACTCCTATTCAGGTCCTAGGAGGTCCAACATTAGTACTGGCCTTTCGCAGATGCACAATGGCACAGTTATTCCATGCACCAATGCAGTTGTTTCACAATTCACAGTAAATGTAAATAGAAAAATGTTGTTAACAGTGTGGTAATCTGGTGGGGCATGGCGAGCAGCGCAAGACAGTGGCCATGAATTAAAGCTACTCAGGAGTCAACCCAGGCTCCCTGGTGACCCCCAATGGTCAGAGCTGCAAGCGTGAGGACCGGCATCCAGCGAATGCTCTGAGCAGCTGCCCCAACAACGAGAAAGAGGACTGTGGACTGCAGTAGCTGTGGCCTGGGTGGTGGGTTCCATCCCACTTGAGCCTGAACAAATCGGTCACCCCCGGGGGTGTGCAGAATAGTCCTGCAGAGTGAGAAGATGACTTAGTCTCCTTGACAATGGCTGTGGCCAAACAGCACCGTGCCAGTCTGGCGCCTTGATTTAATTGTGTGGCTGCTCGGAGATAGGTGATGACTTCCACCCTGAAGACAACCGGACTCCACCCTTTAAGTGGTGCGGGGCAGTGTGTCTGGGGGAGGCCATTGTCGGAGGGACACCTGTTCCGGATCCCGGAAGTGGTGTGCCCCTACTAGTACCTCCAAGTGGCAGGCCCTACTGGACTAGATCCTTCAGTAGTGGCATACCTTAGACTCCACCCACCCCTGCATTGACCCAGTGGGAGTCTGGGCAGGCGGAGGACTTGGTGACTGTCCCCCCGCAAATTTACCATTCAACATGCCCTTGGCAACAGAGAGACAGTGACTCCGAGGGCCAGCAGCAGACACCCATTGCATTGCCTTGGACATCTCTCCAACTGCAAGCTAGCGCAAGATGGCTGTGATCATCGCACTACACTGTGGGGCACCAACAGAGCGTGGCCATGACAGGGCAGAGGAACTGACACATGGCGTAGAAAGCTCAGTAAGAACATAATTGCTGTGGTGGACCGTGAGCCCTGCTTGCCCTCCCTGATTCCATACGATATAGGTGGAGCAGGTGGACTGACCAGTGGTGCAGGGGGGCCAGGGCCTGCTTGTGTCGGCACTGCAGTGGGGCGACTGGCATGCCCCATTGCAATGTTGGGAGTGGCACCACTGGAGGTGCCTCCACATTCCTTGAACCCACTGCCCTCCCGGGGTGCCCTCTGCCTGAACCCTGACATGGGCTGAACTAAGCTAGTGGTCACAACGGCACTCCGCTGTACCCCTATGGAGGAAATCAGAGTACTGGAGGGATCACCACAAGCCACCTTTGACTCCTCACCTGCAGGGACCGCCTCTGGCTCCGCACCCCAAAAATTAAATATCCCATTTCTGGAGAGCCGCGAATCCCGCTCAGCCCTGGAGAGTAAGAACAACACCTTGGCCCTCAACTTGGGCATCCTCCGAGAAGACTAGCTAAAACTATGGGAATGGGTGCAACAACACACCTCCTGCAGGACATTGATCCAATGCTTGAGAATCACTCGATACGACTTTCTGTCCGACTGACCATGTGAACCTCCTGGCAACCGTGCAGAGGGTAGGGCCTGATGTAACAATATTCAAGTGGTGGTGTTCTCTGAAGGCGTGGATGGTTTGAATGTCACTTTCTACTTTGAATCCTGGCTCTGAAGCTTGGTGGACCGCGCAGGACTCTCCTCATGTATGTGGTGGAGCAAGCCCTTAAAGTGCATTCCAGGTGTCCTCCCCAGGGTCCGGGCCCTTGCCTGATAGTTTGCAGGATATTGAACTACAGAGACTGTGACTACATTATTGGCCAAGGCAGACAGTCAGACCCCATCACGGTGGACTCCTCTATAGCGATGCTCTTTCCTGACTTTACCCTGGCCATCCAGATGTCTAGAACATCCTACATGAAGGCCAAAAAAGAACTGCAATACCTCACCTTCAAAATGCCCTCCTTTTTCCCTCACATCTCCGAGTGGTAGCAAACAATCACACTCATTTTTTTGAAAATCCTACTAAGGTATAACCTGGCTGGAGCTCCTCCATGGTCGGGCTGATCCTCGTCCTTGTCCAGCCCCTTCCTGAAGAGGCAACCGGAGTGCCCGCACAAAATATCAGTCACGGATGGCCCCCACATGGGACTAAGTCTCTGAGGGACACTGGGCTACACTGAGATCTGCAGAGGTCTTGTGATTTGTCCCAGTCTCTTCACATGATGGGGAGTCCCTGTTAGGGTCTTGCTCACAATTCTCAGAACTGGAATGGTCCCGGGTCATGTCGCAGACAGTGGAAGTACTTATTTAACCATGCTGTGGGGCGACAGTCCCAAGGGACTACCGGATCCCATCAACAAATCTTTACTACCCCCCACCTGCAGCAGGAGGGGCAATGACAATTAACATGCAAACCAAACCCCCGGAATGGTGCTCCTCCCTTCTTCCCGCTCGACAGCCCACTTTAAATGTCCTCATCTGCTGGGCTCCCTCCCACCCTGCAAGGGCCACTATGAAGGTGTTCTTGAGTTACACAGAACTGTTTGGATTATCAACCTGTTGGCTCGGTCCCCCAGTTTTGGGGTTTTTAGTTTTCTCCTTCTTGGAAACTCCTGCTACACTTCATCATCTTTATTACAACAGGAATCAGGATGACCACCTCAGCGTCCAGCCAAGCCAGGCCACAATGCCTCAGACACAGCGCACAACTTATAGGTTCCTAATGTGGAATGTCCGGGTCATGGAATCGGTGGCCAAGTGATACAACCTTTGCTCCTAGCTCAGAAGATCTGGGTCCCATATTGTTTTCTTGCCAGACATCCATCTCGATCAGAGGGAGTGAGAGAGGCTACATCACTGCTGGTGTGGCCAGCTAGTCTACTCTTTGTTCTCCTCCTGCTCCAAGGGCAGCCATCTGGATCTGGCCCGGGTTCTCCCTGCACATTCGTTGGTCAGCAGACATGACTGTTACTTTTTGCTTCAAGGCAGCCTGAACGGGCACATACTGATCCTGGGGTGCCTCTATGCTCCTAATTTCCATCAGATTAGATATTTCAGCTCCCTCTCCATCTCTCTTCCAGGCATGGGCAGACTACTCATGGATCCTGGGAGGTGACTTAAATTGTGTGCCGGACCTTGCCCTTACCAGGCACCTCTGCTGCCCGTATTGGAGTGACCCTAACCAATTGGCTGCACCACTGGTCCCTCACTGACATTTGGCATGTACACCAGCTTCATGGGAGAGGATACTTATTTTTTGCTCCACCACACAGATTACATGCTCGCCTAGATCACAAGGTACGCTCCGCCAATCTGGCCCCACAAACTTCAAATGCGACTTACCTCGGCAAAACATCCTTTGACCACAATTCGCTCTATGTTGACTTAAGATGGGAACAGGTGCCCTGCCCAGTCCCGACATGGAAACTACAGCAGCATTGGCTAGAGACCCAGCTTTTAAATCTGCTATCCATAACATGATCACTGTTATTTCACACACAGCGAGGGCTCGGCCTCCACACTAGTGGAATGGGAGGCTTTCAAGGTGGTGCTGTGCAGTGCATGCATCAGAACAGTGGTGGGATCCTGCTGTGCCATTGTAAGCCAACTGGCTGATCTGGAGACAGCTCTAGGCCCCTAGAGCGGGATACACTGACTGACCCTGCACATAGGATGACCTGAATGACCCGTTGTTTAGGCTGGACGGCCCACATCACATGCTCTCACACGGAGGCAGACCGGCCTGGAAGACTATTGGCTGGACTGATTCGGCCACAATCCATGGGAACCCCAGCCACAGGCTTCGGGACCAGCGGGCACATTCACATGCTCAGAGCAGTGTCAACGCGGTCTTCCGCAAGTACTTTTCCATGCTTTACTGTTCAGCTACAGCACTATCTCCAACTTCCCCAGATGCCCCGGGACTCCCCGTCAACCCTGGAGGGCACCATTACACAGCGGGAATCAGGCGGGTGATTGGAGCCACTCCAAGAGGCCTGTTGCCAGGCCCTGACGGTCTACCCCTCGAACTATATGCAACATATGAGCCCTCCTTGATTCCCCATCTCTTCAAGCTGTTTCAGTCAGGGAGGGAGCCGGGCTCTCTTGCCCTCCATGCGGGAGGCTCTGGTGATGCGAATCCCATACCGGGCCAAGTCCCCTTGGTTCTGACGTATACGGGAAAGAAAAGGTTCAAGAGAAAGAACAAACAAAAGGGGGGATAATGGGCAACCTTGCCTGACCCCTCTATGAAGCGAGAAATGCTGCGACAATTGACCATTAACGATGACAGATTCAAAGATCCTTAGCAAAATCTTGGTGACACATATTGTACCTCTCCTTCCTGATCTGGTCCATGCTGACAGGAACAGTTGCAACATATCATTGAATATACGTCGCCTCCCTCTATGACATTATGGAATGAGCCCCTCGAGGTGGCCACGGACTGTGTGTATGGCCCTTGCCCTGGAGCAGGCCTTTGACACACTAAATTGGGATTACATGTTCTGGGCACTCCAGGGCTTTGGATTCGGCCTGCATATCCTGAGCTGGGTTCATCTCCTACATTCGAACCCCACGACCAGGACCAGAACTGGCAGCCATTTATCCAAATCTGTGCCTCTGCACTGAGACAATTACACTCTGCTCTTTGTGCTAGCACTGGAACCACTAGCGGAATTACGGCAGGCTAAAAGTAATGATTGTGGCATCCCTAAAGGAGGCTCGGATACATAGTGTCTCCCTGTTCTCAGTCGATATGATAATCTATCTCCAAAGACATTTGCAGGACCTGACTGACCTCTCCTCCATCCTATCTGCCTTTAGCGAGTTGTCGGGCCTTAAAATCAATTATGCAAAAGCCCTGGCCTACCCCCTGATGGAACACCTTCCTGCACGACAGTCCAGATGAGTGCCGGGCGCCTTACTGGGAGCCCACAAACCTTTAAATAACTGAGGATCCTGATCTATCATGCAGCGACAGACCTTTTGGGTGGAAACCTTGGCAGGGCAATGGAATCCTTGCACTCTCATATCTCTTTCTGGACATCCCTCCCCTTTCAGTAGTGGGTGGAGTGACTCTTTCTAAGATGGTGATGCTACCCGCCTGCTATACTGCTTTGCCAACCTGCCAGTGCCAATACCAAAGCTCACCCTCCAACGCCTAGACTCAATGTTTCTGGACTTAATATGGGACCCCAGCCAGAAGAGAGTGGTGTTATGTACATTACAAGTGTATCCCTCTTGTCTGATTTCTCCAGGGCTTCAGGCAGGGAACGCTTCAATACCATACAATGATGTCTGATCCCCTGTCTGACTGGAGTCACTGACTGACGCCCCTAGTAGGCAAGTGAGTGAGAGCAATACGGTGGAAATCTGCCATCCTTCCCTAGATCCTGCTTTGGCGTGTGGAGGTCACATAGTGGGACACTGAGACTTGATGCTTTGGGACTTTGTGGCCCGGACCATGGAGGACACGTCTTGAACATTCCAGCTCAGCTCCACGCCTAAACGATACCTCACCTATCACTCCGCCCCCCCTTAAGATCTCTAAACCCTTGTTGCTCCTTGTCTTAGATGCCTGACTGACCCACTATACCCTTTATAGCATTGACACTGAGCTTTACCACTCCCGTCCCAGGTGGCCATCCGCAGAAAGAATAAAAAAGGAGTGTTTCCAAGGGTGTGGGTGGTGGGACTTCCCTTTTGTTACAGGTTGTAAAACTTGGTTTCTCCACCCTCAGGAAAAATACACTGCATCATGGACACACGCTTGCTCCTGCACAATATGGAACGTCCTGTGCTTTTCCCTGAACCTTCATGTTTTAGTCGTGTTCTTATGCAACTCTGATTGCATTAATGTTTGAAAGTGTATCTGCTGAAACGTGTTCCATCTTAAGTCAAAAAAATAGTTTTTAAAAAAAACAGTGCTATAATCTGGTTGCCACATATTCAACATGTTTTTTTTACTTTCTACCTTTAATATATGAGTTCTTGTGTTTATATTAAAGCTAGGTTAGCCCTCACGCTCCTTGAGGCCTCACTTTAAAGCCACACACTATTTGAAGCTGAAAGCAGTCCTCAGATCAAACGCAGAGGAGGTGGGAGAGAAGTTCAGGTTCCAACCCTGTTAGTTTCAACACTCTATACTAACCGTATTAGTGACCTGTCTCTGGTTAGTCACTTAGAGATGCACACATTGTACAATTCTGATTTACAAGTGCAAGTTCACTGTTTTGCTGGTGTTTCACTGTTTTTCGACCTTAGTCTGGCTGTGGCCCTGCTAATCAGGACCCCAGTCTAGCTGCTTCCTCTCTAAAATGGTTTCCATGTACATTAGGTACATTTCTAATGGGATTCTGGAGTGCCTTATAAGCCCCTAGTAAATGGCATACTATGTACCTAGGGCATAGGTACCTCAGAGGCCTACCAGGGGCTGAAGCATGTATTATGCCACCCCTGGGAAGCACTCCTAAATGACACCACAGGTCTGCTACTGCAGCCTGGGTAAGGGGGTGCTTGCACCCCTTACTGTGGTATAGGCTACATATATCACTACCATTGCACACACATATAAAACCTATAAGTCACTCCTAGGGCAGGCCTGAACAATCCTGAAGGCAGAGTGCTTGGTTTTTATGTGAGAGGGTGCCTCTGCATGAGCAGAGCCCCTCTGCAGCGTTCGGAGTAACTCCTCTGATGCTGTTTGTCGTGCAGCCTGACCATATACTCTTAAGTGCATTATATCCTCGCGGTAAATGCTAACTTTGGACTGGCTGCACGGAAACATGTCGTGTTTGGTGTCAAAGGAAATGGGTGTAACCACCCCTCTTTCCAAACCCTCCCATAGGTGGGTCCCTAGAGTATGTCCAACCCCCAAACTTTGTATAAGTATGGGATCCCAGTCCTTGAGACTTTGGATTACCCTGGACGAAACTCTGCAACATATATCCTGGACCTTTGACGGTCTATTTCGACTAGAAGACTGAAGAAATCCCCCTTGGGGTCAAGGAGTGACTCTCCTGCTTGGCAGGCACCTAAGAAGCACCTGTCTGGTCTGCAATTCTGAAGCTCCCGCCGGACGCCGAAGTCTCTGCATCCCCAGAAGTGGATTTCTAGACTTCCTCGAGGCTACGGTGAGTCCAAAGTAAAGCTGAGGCCCGTGGCTATCGTGGGTGACATGGAACCGTGACCCCTGGACACCGTGATCTTTTGCTGATCCATCATCTTTCTGGTCTTCCTTGAAGATGTGCTTTGGGCTCCGAGTAGACCCAGCCTTGAGCACCTCCTGCACTGAAGATCTCTGGCCCCCACTCCACGAGTGACCCTTAGGCCGTTTTCAAGTACGACCACTCGAGGCTCCTTTGCGATCGCTAGCCCGTTGGCTAGTGGGTCCCCACGGAGGTGACTGCTCTTCTGATTGGGCTTTCCTGGTTGCTCCAGACGTGCCCCGACTTACCTTCACTGGGTGAGTCCCCCAAACCTTGCTGGTCTGCACCGACGTCCTTCCTCTGTTTCCAAGTGACTTGCCGTTGCCAAGGCTTGTTGGGTCCACTCTGGTCGCCGACACCGCAGCACTCGACAAACTTTGTGGGACAGCTCGAATCCAGCTCCTGGTCATCATCGACGCCTCCTGGACCTCATGGCTGAAGAGTCAATACACCCATCAACTCACCTGAAGCACCCGACATCTGTGGGCATTGGACTATCCTGCCCTTGGTCACTGGTAAGTGAACCAGACTCTGTTCCCTCTGCTTTCAGGTTCCTTCCATCCTAGATCCAGGCTTGGATCTCTCCGGACACTTCTCCTCTTCACGGCAGCAGCACTTCCTGAGCAGCTTCCATTGAAAACAGCGACGCGACCCGACACTATTCGATATCTATGCACCCGGCTTCCCCGGGTGAGGTAACTCGAGTACTCCGGTGCTCCCGTGGGTGTTGGCCGTAGACACCTCTAAGTCCAAAAGGGTTCGCTCGTAGTCATCCTCTAAGTGTCCTTAAACTCTTAATTTCCAACCGCAACTTTCCCCATAAAAGTTAACGGCGATTTGCGGCTGTGTTCTCACACTGCATGTGTTCCCCGTGGGTCCCCTGTGTCACTACCTTGGGTGGTTCCTTATGGTCCAAGCACTTCTACAGGCTCTAGGCCTTGTGTCTAGTTCAGTCGTGGTTCTTATACCCCTTTATTGGTATATGGTTTGGTAGGCCCCTAGGGCCCAAACGTGTATTTGTGCTTTTACTGTTGAATACTGACTTGTAACTTAAGTACTTCGAACTCCAGTCTCATAAAGAGACTAGAGGTGTGTGTTTTATCTTAAATACATATATTTTAAATATATACCTGGTGTGGTTGTCCTTTAATTTGGTCATTCAGGAGATTATAGACTGGTAAAACAAGCTGCTTTACATTCCTTTAAGACCTAGCCTGAAGGCTGCTCTCCATAGCTACCACTAGGATAGCTTTAAATAAAGGTTGTCTTTAACCTATCACCACAAGGGGTTGTTTGGGCTGATACAAGGTGCCCACTATAAATAGTAGACAGCATATATCAGGCCAAATTCTCACATTCACGCTTTGATTTGAAAAAAAAATGAATTTATAACTTGTAAGTTGGTTTACTCACACTATTTCCACCAATATGTTGTAATATTGCGTAAAGTAGGTAAATCTTCTTTCAGGGAAAAAGAGGCCCTTCCCAGGATCTCAAAACCTTGCAAAATAGGTGAACTTCCTCAAACAACATGGGTGTCATGGAAGGGTTCATCAGAAGTCTCAGAGGCGACCCCTGGCATGCTCCTTGTGACCCCTGGCTCTACCTTTGCGACCCCTGGGCTCATAGGTGATTAAGCAATTACAAGAACAGAAGAACATCAAGGTCTCGTGATGTGCACTGTTTACTTTCTGCAGCTTCATCTGTGAACTGAGGCATTCAATTTAAAACAAATAAGTAGACAGCAATGCAGTGTATACTCTGCTGAATAAAATGTCAGAAAAATCAAATACAAATATGAATTTTCAAACAAGATATTGCATATTTTTATTATTGTGAACAAATAGAAAATTCTGTGTTTGAATAAAAACCTCACCCATGTGCTGTAGTGAATCGCAATATCTCACAAAGGATGCTAACCAAAATGCATTAACAACAATAAGTAACAATTTATGTCAATAACATTGGTCACATTGGTCTACATAAAGAAATACAGGAGGCCAAAATCAAGAATATTTTTTAAACCTTTTTGTGCTTCTTTCTATAACCTTTCGACATATTTTAAGCTTAAAGGTATATTCAATCAGGAGTTTGAGGAGTGGCTTCCCATTGGGTGTTTTGTGTGTCAGTGCACTATATTTTCCTCTTTCAACAAACACATAATTTTCGTTCAGTTAAAAAATGCAAGTGGTATTTAAAATGGACATTTATCTATCTTAGTAAATTGTGTTAATATATAATTATGCACATAAGAGTCTCTTTAATTCAGCAATATCAGTTATTGTGATGTCATCAGCCTTAAGGTTATGTGACATCACTTTCTGACAGGATTCAGTGTCAGATCATATGATGTCACATCCTCTGCTGTCATGGGGACACTGTCACTTCCGTTACCCCAGGCATGTTGGTGAATTGAGCAAAATACAAGGAGATGGAGGACGGAGGCTGAAACTCTTCAGACACTCACCCCCAGTCACAGATCTGGTTTGAATCCATCATCGTTCTTTAGCTCACTTTGCCACCCCAGTTCAGACGCAGCTTATGCAAATCAGTCTTGACCCTGTGCCTCATGGGAACAGTCTAGCCCGAACTTCCAACCAAGGTCCTCCCTGGACCAGAAACAAGCATCCTGAGACCGTTTTTTTTTTTTTTTTTTTTATTTATTTTTTTTTTTTTTTTATTTATCCCTCATCAGCCAGGATAGCTTGAATCCAGTGGCAAAGTAAGCAAGGGACCTATGTCTGGGCATGCCCTGCCAACTTAGGGCAAATAAAACAAACACAAGGAGTTGATGGACGGAGCCCTGAAACTCTGCAGACACTCGCCTCCAGTCACAGAGCTGGGTTGAATCCATCATCGTTCTTTAGCTCACTTCGCCACCCCAGTTCAGACACAGCTATATGCAAATCAGTCTTGACCCTGTGCCTCATGGGAACAGTCCAGCCCGAACTGCCATGTCTTCCCTGGACCGGAAACAATCATCCTATTCACAAATTTTTCCTAGGCACTCTGTGAATAAGATCAGAGATTTACTCCTGACACCTGACAAAAGTACATTTGTATGGAGAGTGATAAGAGGAAGGGAAAGCCCCCAAAAGTAATTGGATTGTAGAAAGAGGGGTTTTTCAACAGGAAATATATTTTAACATGAAAAAAACATAAGTAGACTTTGCAAATGGATTTTTGATAAGCATTTACATGCAAATTTACAATATGGATACATTATGCATCTGTAAATGCTTAGGCGTAAAATTACTCCTGAAAAGCTGCGACTGTCGGAGCCTAGTGCTCCTGGAAATTGTTGAGAATTCTAGGTAAAAAATCCAAGTATACCTTTAAGGTAATTGTAAGCCTTTCGCTGTAGGTCTGCGACTTTCTTTTGAGAATCCGGCATAAAGATAGGGAGTTTCTATTCAAACGAAACTATTTTATTGAAAATGTATTTTATATCTGTCTCATGCATATTTTTTGTATAAACAAGGGCCCTTAAACACCAAGCTGATAGTGTATTGTCCCTCTTCTCAGGTACAGTAGTGTACGGGGCCGGCTTTAGCACTGGTGGCGGCCAGTGCGACAATTACTTTTGGCGCCCCCACACCCCATGACCGCATCCTCGGATTCTTTACCTACCACCTGCAAAAGTGCCCCTCATCTCTCCTATCATAAGATATTGCTAAACACAGCGCAACGTTGAGGCCACAGCGCTCCCCCTCCACAGATTAGTGCCCAGTGCGGCCGCACCAGTCGCACTTCCCTAAAGCCGGCCCTGGTAGTGTAGCCAGTGTGTCATGGCCCCCGGTGTAAGGAGGACATGCTCCCCCCCCCCTCTCCCCGGCTGCTGGTTGAAATATGAAATACACTAACAATCAGGGGGGCCCTCAGGTCTCTGGGTCCCGGAGCCACTGCACCTGTTGCACCCATGGAAGCTACACCCCTGCCTGCTCAGCTATCAATGTCAATGACCTTGGTAGCAGACATCTAATGATTTGCAAAGAACCCGATCTCTTTGTTCTTTGGGAAGGGAATCCAAACCGCAGGCCATGTGGTACAAAAATAAAGTGTTCCTTTTAAACGGAGGATGTACAGAGAGCTGCCCGCCCCCTGGGACGCGAAGCTTGGTGTAGAGATGAGGGGTCTAGTGGTTGCGTGGGCGGAGCAGTATGGGTGGAGATAGGGGAGGACTGGGGAGACAGGAAGAGGCGGGGTATGAGGACAGGTCGGCAGTTGAGGGGAAGTCAAGCTGGTGTAAGGAGTATAATAAAGCACTCGAATGAGAACCCTCCGTGTCTGTCGTCATTGCGACTGAGTGGACACGACAGCTGGCGACGAGGGTGGGATCGAGCTGGATGCTCTCCCGGAACACCAGCACGCCGAGAAAGCTGGCGAGGGGCTGGTAGCAAGGAACCAGCGAAAGCGCCGCCACCTGCGACACACCCCGGAGCGTGTGAGAGCCCGCGGCTGAAGGAGCGAGCGCCCTGCAGTGGAGAGGACTGCCGCCGTGACAAGCAAGAGGAGAAGTGAAAGCGCTGACGCGCGCGTCTCCCTGGCCGGATTGGAGCAGTGAATTCAAGGACTCCACCCGCCTGCCTGCGAAGCCGTGAGTAAAGCGGACCGCGCTGTCCCCAGAATGAATAAATCGAGAGCCCGGCACCACGTGGGACGTCTACACACGTTCCCCAGCCGGCGGCCATTTTGAAGTCAGGCGGACTCTCAGACGCCCCATGCGAATAGGCCCGGGCGGCCATTTTGAAGTCAGGCAACACTGAAAATTTCATCAAGCACAGGCAAATACAAAAAAAAAAAAAAAACGAGGGAAACTACCTAAATAAAGCGCAAGCTTCCACGAAGGATTCCCTGGGCCTGCTCTGCGCTGACGCTGCACGCATCACACGCACACCACGATGTCGAACCATGGGTCCCCAGCCCATTCCCCAGCGCGCCAGGAAGCGAAGCCGATCATCATGGGGCTGTCGCACCTGCGCCCCCCAGAACCCCTAGCGCTCGTGGTTGGGAGCAGCATGGGCCCTCGCTGGGAAGAGTGGATTGAAGACTTTGAGGACTACATTAAGGGCTCGAAGGTGACGGGGGACGAGGATCAACTGATCGCACTTCGAAATCTCGTGGGCAAGGATGTCAGCAAGATGATAAAGGAACTCCCCGCCGCAGACGCGGGAACGTATGCGAGTGTGCGTGCAGCCCTGGATCGGAAGTTCGTGCACAAGAAGAACGTAGATTATGAACGATACGTATTCCAAAGAGCGCGACAAGAGAAGGATGAGGTCATGGGCTCATACATCACAAGGTTGCGGCGACTGGCGCGCCACTGTGAGTTCGACGAGTTCTCGACGGACGACGCCATTCGCCTGCGGGTGATCGACGGCTGCCAGTCGGAGACGCTACGCAGGAAGTTACTAAAAAAGAGTCACACGCTGGATGAAATAGAAGAGATCACGAGGCTCCATGATCAGACCGAAGAGCAAGCCAAGACAATGGAGGCAGGACGCGTGGACCGCAAGGAGGTAGTCTGTCAAGTACGCACCGACCGCCCTCGCCGGTGGTCGAGAGAACGGGAACGACAAGCTCGGCCGCCATCGAGACACCACCGTCGCCCCGGCCATCGACGGCCTGATTCGGGGAAGAGAAGCAGGCGCCAGGATTATGGGAAGAAGGCGCCATTGAGAAGATGTTACCGATGCGGGTACGACTTCCCACACATCGGGGCGTGCCCGGCCCTGGGACAGAAATGCCACAAGTGTGGTCGCAACAACCATTTTGAGACCATGTGCGGAGACTACCGCCGGGAGAAGGAAAAAGCCTCCACGAGGTCACCAAGAGGCGAGACGCGCCGCCATCACGCGCGAGCGGTACGTGACCGCCGGAAGTCCTCCTCCAAGTCCTCCCAGTCCAGCAGGGAGTCACGGTCTTCAAGATGGTCTAGAAGATCACCATCAAGAGACTCTGAATCACCTTCAAGTGAACACGAATATTCCGTAGAATATGCCAACATGATTGCCGATCCAGATCAGCTTAAAAAATACCCTCGGCTGGACATCTGCGTTGGCACGCATCCCACAAAGTTTGTGATGGACAGCGGGGCATCCCTCAACTACATCCCAGTGACCGAATATCAGAAGATGAACCCTCGGCCTCGGCTCAACCCCGCACACGTGCGTGTCTACACCTGGATGTCCAGGAAGCCACTCCCATGCCTGGGGAAGTTTTCGACGACGCTGTGGCATCAAACAACATCTATTCCGGCCGTGATTCACGTCATCGAGGGACCGGAAGCAGACTGTCTCCTCAGTCTACCAACCGCTGAACGGTTGAAACTAGTGGAGATCCTGTACCGCGTCACCGGTGAAAATGACACCATGCACAAGTTCCCAAAGCTGTTTTCCGGACTCGGAAAAATGAACAGAGGCCAGATCCGCCTTCACATAAATGACCAGGTCCGCCCGGTTGCCCAACACCCACGGAAGGTACCGTTCCATCTCCAGCAAGCGGTGGAGGATGAGCTGCAAGACCTGCTGGACGCCGACATCATCGAACGGACAGAGGGCGCCACACCGTGGGTATCTCCAGTCGTGATCGTACCGAAGAAAGGAACACCAGGGAAAGTACGACTCTGTGTGGACATGAGAATGCCCAACACCGCCATTGAGAGAGAGCGTCATCCAGGACCTCATTTAAGTGACATGATTGCCGCCCTCAATGGGGCGAGGGTGTTTTCTAAATTGGACCTAAACAAAGGCTACCATCAGCTGGAACTACACGAGAGCTCCCGCTACATCACAACATTTGCAACACACCTAGGGTTGTTCAGATACAAGAGACTGAACTTTGGCATTTCATCAGCCGCTGAAATATTCCAAGAAGCTATCCGGCAAACGATACATCACATCCCAAATACGCTGAACTACAGCGATGACATTCTAGTCTACGGGGCAACACTCCAAGTCCACGACACGGCTCTAGACAGGGTTTGCCATGCTCTCCTGGAAGCCAACCTCACGCTCAACAGGGAGAAATGCGAGTTTCATCAGTCGCAACTGAAATTCTTTGGCCACATCTTTTCAGGAGCCGGAATGCAACCAGACCCTGCCAAAGTGAGTACTCTGAACAGCACCAAGAGTCCACTTGACGTCAGCGATGTGCGGTCTTTCCTTGGCATGGCGAGCTACTGTTCAAGATATATCAAGGACTACGCCACAATTAGTCACCCACTTCGCACGCTCACCAAGCAAGGACAGGCCTTTGAGTGGACTCCCGAATGCGAGCAAGCTTTCCAGGACATAAAGAGAGCTGTGGGCTCGGTGGAAAGCCTGGCCTACTTTAGCCCAGATCGCAAGACAGAAATAACAGTGGACGCAAGCCCCGTTGGGCTGGGAGCCATCCTGGCTCAATATGACAAGGACACGGACCATCGCCACATTGTGGCGCACGCCAGCCGGAGCCTCTCCGACACGGAGAAAGCCTACTCCCAACCGGAAAAGGAGAGCCTTGCGGTGGTGTGGGCGTGTGAGCATTTCCACGTGTTCATCTACGGGAAGCATTTCACCATGGTAACAGACCACCAGGCGCTCGTCACCATCTATGGCAACCCCCGGTCCAAAATGCCACCCCGCATCGAGAGGTGGGGACTCCGTCTGCAAGAATACACGTTCACAATCGTGCACAAGCCAGGGAAGGCTGCCAACCCGGCTGACTATATGTCGCGCCACCCGGAAGACTCACAGCGTCACACACCGTCCATGGCAGACGAGTATGTCCATTTTGTGGTGGACCAAGCGCGGCCACCGGCGGTCCCACTAGAGGCCATCCTGGATGCCACCCAGCAAGACACCATGCTGCAACAGGTGATCCGAAGGGTCCGAACGAACAGGTGGCGGCACGAAGAGTCGGAGGACGAAAGGGGTGATACCACAAAGCATCAGGAGTGGCAGGCATTCCGGAATGTGTGCGAAGAACTATCCGTTACACCCGATGGCCTACTGTTGCGAGACATCCGAATTGTAATACCCCAACAACTGAGACAGGGAGTCGTCAACCTGGCACACGAAAGCCATCGAGGAGTAGTCACGACGAAAAGAGCGCTTCGTGAACGTGTCTGGTTCCCCTTCCTAGACAAAATGGTAGAGCGCACCCTAAAAGACTGTCTGCAGTGCCAAGTGGTAAAGCAAGGTGACCCGCCCGCTCCACTCCAGATGACGCCCCTGCCACCAGGGGTATGGCAAGAACTGGCCATGGATTTCTACGGCCCCATGTCATCGGGCAAGTACGTATTAGTTATAATAGATGAGTACTCAAGGTTTCCCATCGCCCGGTTCGTCCCATCCACCAACGCAGCTGCCACGCTCACCATCCTGGATGAAGTCTTTGCAGCCTGGGGCATACCCACGGAGGTGAAAACAGACAATGGGCCTCCTTTCAATGGCCGGGAATTCAGTGACTTCCTGACGCTCATGAATGTGCGACACCGGCGGATAACACCACTATGGCCGCAGGCCAACGGCACAGCGGAGAGGTTCATGGCCACTCTCAAAAGGACATTCCAACAGGCTGCTCTGGACAAGAGAGACCCGCAGGCAGCCCTCAATGATGTACTCCGAGCATATCGGACGACGCCGCATGCCACCACAGGCAAGTGCCCGGCTACACTCATGTTGGGACGTCCGGTCAGGACCCGGATACCCACCTGGGAGGGAGCGTTGCGACCCATTTCTCCCAACCGTGTTCATCGGGAGGTGGAAGCCACTGATAAAGCTCGCAAAGAAAGCATGAAAGCGTACGCAGATGGCAGACGACGGGCTCGTTCTCTCTCGTTCCACGAAGGGGACTGCGTGGTTGTTAAGCAAGAACAATCCAAGAAGACAGACAGCAGGTTCAGAGCGGAACCTCTGACGGTCACTCGTCAGAAAGGCACCATGCTGACAGCGGAGTCAGACACCAGGCGTGTAACACGGAATGCGTCTCACTTTCAGAAGTGCAGCCCGGCTCTGCAAGAGGCTCTCGAGTCGCGAACTACACCTTCAAAAACTCAGCAACCCGAGGCACTGAGCAATGGTGACAGTCTCCTGGGACAGACATCCGGAGCTGAAACCGATACAGTGCCTGAAGGCCGCACACTCCGACCACGACAAACGATCCGTCAGCCCAAGCGGCTGATTGAGGAGATGTAACTCTTGGTGACTCTTTTCTTTGCTAACAAAGGGGGAGATGTAGAGATGAGGGGTCTAGTGGTTGCGTGGGCGGAGCAGTATGGGTGGAGATAGGGGAGGACTGGGGAGACAGGAAGAGGCGGGGTATGAGGACAGGTCGGCAGTTGAGGGGAAGTCAAGCTGGTGTAAGGAGTATAATAAAGCACTCGAATGAGAACCCTCCGTGTCTGTCGTCATTGCGACTGAGTGGACACGACACTTGGAAACTAGCGACTCACAAAACGTTTCAAATCTGTCTCTGCGGGTTTACTCCCTCAAGTGAACGCAGATTTGCATCTTTTGTGAAATCACAAATGTTCGTGAGAGATCCCCTGGATACCTGGAACAGTTTCAGGTTTCAAGCATTTGGTGAAATTCATTTTCCCTGCAGGTGAAGCCTGGTCCTACCAGCAGCTGCACTGTTATGTGTTTTCAAACGGGAAACATTTGTTTCAAGTAGATCCCCTGGATCTAACTGCAACCGGTCTTGGGGGTGTTCCCTTCCCATTCCCAGGATGGGAAATGGTTTCCTCCTGCTCTGCCTGGGTTAATCTCTGTTTCCAGGCTCTACACGGGTCATGGGCACGAATGCCAACAAACTCGTGAGTTCAAATTTCCCGCGCGATTCCTGCCCTGAAATGTCCTCTCCCCGCCTATGGGAGAGTATTTACTCATGTGTAGTATTAGGCAGTAAGTCCTTCAACGAGGACAAGTTCACCTCTGAGAATTACAAAAGTGAATTTTAAACACTCACAAGGCGAATCATGAACATTGCACTTTCACATGCAAATGGTTTTGTGAATTGGGCCACCATTGGTTAAAAGTAGATTCACAGAGGTGCTTTATCCAATCATAGACCTGCATTCAGAGGAGGAGACCTGCTTCCCTTTTCTGATGCAGACGTGCACTATCACTGCCCGTAATGCAGGAAGATGGATGTGATGGAAAAGTGAGCAGGTAGCAAAACATGCTCTGTACTTGACATGTGCTCAGGTGGTCCCATGTTCTGTGTTATCTTCTAAAAGCCAAGACTGGATGGCGGTGTCACTGGACACTGGCCGGTTTGCAACTAGACGGAGCTGTCCCTCCTGCTCTCTTCCAGCCTTTGTCAAGATTCTAGGATATATTTGGGAAAAGCCCACAATGTTGAAAATGTGGTAAATGGGACTCAATGAGAACGTCAGCAGAAACTTGCTTAAAAGCCTTGTCCATTGTTGTTCCTTGGGAATTACATACTATTCAAACTCACATGTTGCAGCACAGATCACATGAGGCTGTGACTCAATACATTTTGTGTGTGTAAGAATATCACTGTGCACCTGAGGGGTTTGCCAGGATCATTTGAGCCTGAGCATATTTTTATTGCATCTGGGTGTATGATGATAGCACCTGGGTGTATGATGGCTGAGTCTTGGCATATCATGATCTAGCATGGACATGAAGTGGTTGACCTTGGGCAACCGAGGTTGTGATTTGGTATCTGATGGCTGTAACTGGGCCTACAGGATTGCACTTGCACATGTGAGATTTTTCTAGCATACAGTAGCTGAATCTTACTTCAAGATGGCGTTACCTGGCGTAGAATGACTGCACCGCGCAATGTGAAAGCACTGCCCTAAACGGTTGGAAACCAACAATCTTTTCACCTGTTTTTGAAAGTGTTGGACTAAACAATGTTGCACTTTACTTCGTCAATATCACTTTCAATTATGTCATCATAGTGAAAGGTCAGGCGTCATGTAATGGCACTTCCTGTGAAGTCATCGAGGGAGGGGTCTAAAACAGTATATTACTGAGTTATCCAGCCAGCCAGGTGAATTGGTACCAGAGATGTTCAGGAGATGATAACCTTCTCTTCTCACTCCTCTGGGTGAGTGGCAGTAGGATGCAGGCAGGGTTTGCTAAGCAGCATCCAGAGCAGCCCACCTGAAGGAGGAAGCTACAAATCTTACCCTGTATGTAGGCCTTTCTCATGCCAGAGCCACAAGCAGATGTCTTGCCTGCATAGGGAGCTACACTCTGGTGGGCCACTGGGACCCTTCCTCCATGAAAAGAGGTTGATGATACATCAGAGCACAGACGCTCTCCTTGCCCTGGAAGAACCTGCCTACCGAGGAGTATTCTGCTGAGCAAGACTAGTACCCAAGCGGGGCATTGTCCCATGCCATCTGACAGCCCAACGCCAGGGGATAAGGCTACATGGCACTCACTGGGTGTCGTGGGAGGCATGCTTCCCTGGTGATATAACTGGTAGAGCAGTAAGGAGATATGCAGGCAGATGAAGGTGGCAGGATAGGCTGGAAGTACCCCAACAAAGTGTGGCACCCCATAAGGAACAGATTTCCCAAATGGTTGTGGAAACTGTGTACCTTTGATCCTGTTTGACATTATTCTAGGCTGTTCTCTCTGGAGCTGCATTGGAGCCCAAAGATTGAATTCCAAAGTCAGGACCAACACGAAAACGAGGAAGGCTACTGCACCCTCGTACCAGCCCAGGACCAGCTCTCCCATGGTGCTGCACCTTGCTGCTTCCTCCCTATTTTTCAAAGTGCTTTCTCCTGTTTTTACCTAATTTTTACTGTTTTCTCTTTCCTTTACCCCATTTTTCTGAGTGCTTTCTCCTGATTGTGCCTCATTTTTCACTGCTTTCTCCACATAGCAGCTGGCAACTCCAGCGCCTTGAGACCCTCACAGAGGATTTGCGGCGCTTCATAAATCCTGACTTATTGATTGATGAGTTACTGATGTTTGGTAGAAGAGTGATCCAGCTCACTCTTGAAAGTCTTTGTAACCTCAAGACCTTGGGGTGTGTCCCTTGGGGTGTCAGTCATCCTGATTCCAGAAGTACTTGAATTCTGTCCCCAGCTCTTGTATGGTTCTGGCTGTATCACAATTTTTTTTAAATCAGTTTAGTTATAAGTTTCCTCAAAAAACCAAAAGAGGAAATAACATTAGGTTTTCTCACTCACAGCTGAAATCATGACAGCAAGTACATGGTTGATCATCAAAGTTACATACAGATAGTCCAATCTTCAATTACACCAGGTGTCATTAGCAGAACTACTAGATATACCATATTCACCCAGTGGACAGCGCCATCCATGGTTAGATGAACCCCTCTTGGATTTGTTTTATAAAAAAGAACCCAACGGCGGACATTCCAATCTGCCCCTCATGGCAGTTTTGTTTTTAGTAAATTGTCCGGCGCACAATCACTCTGGCAACCACCGTTGTACGTTGCCCCTGTGTTCCATATATTTAGTCCATAGAGCAATGGGAGGTGCGTCAGGTGATGAAGTCAAGGCAATCTTATTTTTTCAAAGACCTTTATTCATATTCTTTCTTCAAATACAATTCCTTGTTACAAGAAAACAGCTCGCCCAACGCGTTTGGTTCCCAACCGTGGGAACTCCATCAGGGCTTGAAAAGTATTGTAGACAATTCCAATCTTCAAAAGCAAAATTAATGCTGGTATTTCAGATCCACAGCGTCAGAGTAGGTTTATTTCCACAGGGCATCATCATGCCCATTGGTGCATACCATGATCAGTAAAGCGCGTTTCTCCCGCGGTCACCGCACCGATATCCAGCATATTGGATTTGTGTTTCTGAACCCACATAGTCCCCAGGTGCAGAACTATGCATTAGTAGTGTATTAGTGTCCCCTGACCTCAAGTATTTTCTATAGGGCTCCCAAAAATCCCTAGGTCTCGCCTTGGGGTGCATGAGATCGCTGTACTCCTCTATGGCCAAACAACTCTAGGCCATGCCCTTTATCCATGCTGCCACCATGGGAACCACAGGAGACATCCAGCGCACTGCTACTTGACCCTAAACCAACCACAAAGCCTTCCCATATTGATTTGGGAAGGTCTGGTGTCGGGTTCAGAGGGTCCTCCAGTATGTCTGCCAGGATAGCGTACACCTTTCCCAGTATCAGGTTCAGGTTAATGCCGGGCAGTGCCAGGCTATATGCAAAAAGGCGGCGTTGATTGCTTTGCATAGTTTACAACGGACTATACCCCCAAGGCATAAATCGGGCAATACGTTCAGGCATACAATATAAGCAATTTAGGAATTTGAAGTGAATTAATTTGTGCCGGTATGTGAAGAGGACGTCCTTCACTTTTGGCCAACAATATTTTCAGATCTTGTCCAGGATCAATCCCCTCAAACCTTTTTCCTATTCTCTTTTAGCTTCACATGTCAGTGGTCTGGTGGCACTGCAAGTTCTTGATGTAGAAACAAAATTGTTTGTCATGTCTGTCGTTAGATTTGAATTTGAATTTGAATTTAAAATTATTTATAAAGCGCACGTTCACCAGCGGTTTCATGGCGCTGCAACTAACAGATATCTGGGCGAGGGAAGCCGAAGCTGAGTTAAAAGGAAACAGAAACTGCTAATGAACTAGTTAAAAAATTTAGTAAACAAATGAGCTTTGAGCTGTTTCCGGAATTGCGGATAAAGAGTTAAGGCTCTAAGCTCAAGAGGCAGGGAGTTCCAGAAGAGTGTAGCAAGGGTCGCAAATTTCGATCCTCCCCATTTCTTCCTCCAGAACCGCGGGACTGTGAGAAGGGATTGAGTGGATGAACGCAGTTCCCTGGAGGGAACATAGGGAATGATCTCAGATGAGATAAAAGCCGGGGCCGTGCCCAGTCGTGCTTGGAAGGTGATGGAAGCAAGCTTAAACTGGACACGCGCGCGGACAGAGAGCCAATGTAGGGACTTGAGGAGGGGAGTGACGTGGTGAGACTTTGGTAGTTTAAACACCAGGCGCGCCGCCTGGTTTTGGATCTGCTGCAGACGCCTTAAGCTATATGCAGGTATACTTGCATATAAGGCGTTGCCGTAATCCAGGCGGGAGATGACCATTGCCAGGGTGATCAGTTTCAAAGCGTCAAAAGAAAAAAAACGGGACACCTTGCGTATAGTGCGCAGTGAAAGAAAAGAAGAGGAAACCACAGAGCTAACCTGGGAGTGAAGGGTGAGTTGAGAATTGAGATTAATGCCTAATGTTTTTACTGAGGTAGAGGGGACAGATGGAGAGCCTAGGGAAGGGGGCCAAAACAAGGAAGACCAGGGGCTGGATGAACCACCCGTCAACACCAACTCAGTCTTGTCTGGGTTGAGTTTCAGATGGTTGTGGTTCATCCAGTCCCGGATATGAATCATGATAGATTGGAAGTTAAGAACAGAGGCAGGGGAAGAAGACAGATTAAAGACAAGTTGGAGGTCATCCGCATAATTAAATACGGTGACCTCCATTTGCTGCAGTGAGAAAATAAGAGGGGCGATGTAAAGATTAAACAAAAGAGGTGAAAGGGAGGAGCCTTGGGGGACCCCGCACTGAACTTTCCGAAAGTCCGCAGAAAAATCACCCAGGCGAACTGCCTGGGTGCGGTCCCTCAGGAAGGAGGATAACCATACCAGTACCGTGCCCCCGATCCCCGCCGCCCTGACACGGGAAAGCAAGATGGTATGATCAACCGTGTCAAAAGCGGCTGAGAGATCGAGGAGAACCAAGGCCTGGGTCTGGTTAGTGTCCATTCCCTCCCTGAGGTTGTCGAGGACCGAGAGGACTATGGACTCCGTAGAGTGTGCGGGGCGGAATCCGGCCTGGCGGGGGGCAAGAACCCCGTACTTCTCCACAAAAGAGCTCAGAGCGCAGATGACATGGCGCTCGAGCACTTTCGCCAAGAAAGGCAGGAGAGAGATGGGGCGAAAATTGGCAGGGACTGAGGGGTCTGCGCCCGGCTTCTTCAGGATGGGAACAATGACTGCTGTTTTGAGTGGATTGGGTACCACGCCCTGGGAGAGAGAACTATTGAGGAGGTGAAGGGGGGGGTCTGGACAAGTAGTAAAGATGTGACGGAGGATGTGGGCAGGGCAGGGAGCTAACGGAGAGCCGGATTTGACAAGGGGAATTATGGAGGTCAGGGATTCCTTGGTCAAGGAAGGGAGAGTAGTGAGTTGTCCCTTGGGGGGAGGACACTGGGGATCCACAAAGGTAGGAGAGGGGAGAGGGATATTGGCTTTAATAGTGGCTATTTTCTGAATGAAGAAATTGTTTAGGGAGTGACAGAGTTCCTGGGAAGGGGTGGGCTTCAGAGTGGTTCTGTCGGAGAATGCCAGGTTGTGTACAATCGAGAAGATTTCCCTCGATTGGTTCTCAGCTGCGAGGATTTTTGAAGAAAAATAGGTTGTTTTGGCCGTCAAGATAGCCTTTTTATATTGAGTCAGGATGTTAATGAACTCCAATCGCAGTGAGGGGCAGTAGTTTCTCCTCCAGGCCCGCTCCGCTCGACGTACCGCTAGTTTGGTGGCCTTAAGATCTTCATTAAACCACAGGTTGGCATCCTTCTCCCGCTTTGAGGTGACCCGTTTCAAAGGGGCAATAGAGTCGCAGCCTGAGGAGAGCCACTGTTCAATGGCCGTGAACTGGGAAAGGGTGGATAGACCTTGTAGGGAGGGGTAGGAGGTGGTGAGTAGGGTGGATAAATTTTCAGGGTCTACTCGCCCCCAAGCGCGGACCCAGATGTTCTTAGGAAGTGGGGGCTTGGCCGGAGGATGTGTGGGAAGGGCAAATGAGATCAAATGATGGTCTGACCACATACAAGGTGAGATGGATAGGGACTCTACGGGACAGTTCAAGGACCAAATCTGGTCTAGGATATGACCCTTGACATGGGTAGGAGAGTGAATATGAGATGTGAAGTTAAGAGATTGAAGGGTGTCTGAAAATTCTTTTGAGGATGGGCATTCTGCGGGGTCTGGGGGCCAAAAATTAAAGTCACCCAGGAGCAAAATGGAGGAGTTGTTAACTGTGATCGTGGCCAAAACTTCCAGAAAATCGGGGAGAAACAATAAAGGGGATTGAGGGGGACGATAGGTAAGTATGCAAGTGAGGGGAGGTGTAATAGAGGTGGTACGGATAGCCAGGTACTCCGTAGTGGCAATATCTGGCAAGGAAAGAGTTTGAAAGGGGAGGTCAGTTCGGGCGATGACTGCAACGCCGCCCCCAGCTCTACCGTTATGGCGATCCGCACGTAGAGCGTAATATGGGGCTGGGAGAGTGGCCAATAGAACGGGGAGGGAGTCATCGCAAAACCATGTTTCTGTTAAAAAAAGAAGATCTGGTGCATGAAGGTCTAGCAGCACCGATAGTTCATGCGAGTGGGCTACTGCAGACCGGGTGTTTAAGTAGTATACCGAGAGGGTTTTAGAGGATCAAGGGTTAACATCACCCACAGGGGGGTGAGGGGGAATGTGTTGAAGGGGAAGGATGGCGGGAGAAGGAGCAGGAGACAGGCCGAGAGAAGAAATGCGGGAACAGGTAGTGGCTGGTAAAGACCATGGGCCCTGGAGGCTGCGGAGTTGGGCGGGGGAATAGGTGATAAATTGGGCAGAGTGACGTGCCCCTAGCCCCGGACAGCCGCGGACGGGCGCAGACGGGCTTGCCTTAGGCGCGCCTTTGGCGCGCAATCGTCGCGCCCGCTGCGCCCGTCCGCTGCGCTTCCGGCCCATACACATTGTTTTATAGGGGCGTTTTAGAGGGAGTAGATCATTTTAGTAAGCACAGTCAACTCATTGGGGGCCTCTGTAAATGTTGAAAATGACGCTCTAGTCATGTGTTGCAATCTAGGGTACAGTAGCGCAGCCAGGGGATTGGTTCACCCCACCCGCTCCTGGAATGCTTGAGATGTTAAAAACTCCCCATCAGGGAACAGATCTCCCATTACTCCCAATTGTTTAAAGAGGGCTACTAAAGATTGCTGAAGTAGTGGTGACAAAAAGGGGGTTATTGTCGACCACCAAGAGTGGAGAGGATACCACATCCATGTTCGTATATTTCACGATGGACCGTGGCAGCAATACCATCCACCCCATCCCATCTACGATGGGGTTTATGGGCCACCACTGTATTTAAAGATTATGGCTAGCCGGGGTTCTTCCAACTTTAACAAGTGTCAGCCTTCCAGAATCATGATACCAGTGTTGTGCGTTGTGAGCTTGCACTGCGAGATAGTAAAGCTAGGGATCGGGGCCCGCCTCTGTCCAAGTTCTGTGTCAGAACCACCCTGCAAATATGGTAAATTGCCAGCAAGGGGATCATTTATGAAGTTATTTAGGCATAAATTAACTACTCGTCAGAGAGAATTAGGACATTTATTAATCAATTAATTCAATTAGGAAAAGGAGAAACCGATGTACACAAAGAAATTCAAACAAATCACTTATATTGTGTACAACCGAAACAGTCAAAATTGTAAGGTACGCTAAGACTAAAATATCCAGCATACATTGATCATGTGCACTAAATCAAAGAACCAATTAAAGCCTCAAAGTTTAATGCATGTCAAGGCCACTCTCTTGATAACTGGAATCAGTCCTTTGTGCGTATCCATTAATCCAGGGATCCAACAATAAATGTGTGAGAAGTGGAGTGACATCACTGTTTTGGCCTCTTCTGTTACAAGTACGTGAGCCCATCCTCAGGACCTTAAATGTTAAGAGTTTCACGATGACCCATAATAATCAATAACTGTTAGAAATTGGGTCTCTAGTTGCCAGATTTATGCACCCTGTCAAAATAGGGACCACCATCCTAGTCTGGGTAAGTCACAACACAATCCTAAATAATACTGTTCCCACCCTCTGGTAGCTTGGCACAGAGCAGGCAGGCTTAACTTAGAAGGCAATGTATAAAGTATTTGTGGAATAACTCATACAGTAACACAGTAGATACACCACAAAACGACTCCACAACAGTTTAGAAAAATAGAGAATATTTATCTGAGTAAATTGAGACCAAAACAACAAAAATCCAATGTGCAGAAGTTGAGATATTGATTTTTGAATAAATAAATGCTGTAAAGCGGTTAGAAACAAGTAGCGCTAAAAAGGTTACTTTCAGTTTCGCTGGACCGGGGCAAAGTAAAAGTTCGAGCTGGCCACGATGAAGCACCAGCCATCTACAGGACAGAACACACAAGACTATGTTGATGAAATAGAGCTTCAATTGGCGTGCATAGACAGTTATCGCCGGGTACCTAGGGACCCCACATTTGAAATCAAATCGTTGATCGAGAAGATCACGACGGATGGAGTATCACAAGGCTTCCTCAGTCAATCTGAATATGATTTCCTGAACAAACGTGAGGCTAGGATTCCGACCATATATACCCTTCCCAAGATCCACAAACGTCTTGACAAGCCTCCCGGTAGACCAATTGTCTCGGGTTGCGGTTCCATACTTGAGCCGCTTAACCAATTCATAGACTACTTTTTACAGCCATGGATACCACAGACTAAATCATATGTTCGTGATACAATGCATATCATCCAATTGTTGGAGGGACAATCATTTGATACGCAAACCCAACTGTTGGTCACATTAGATGTATCCTCGCTTTATACCTCCATTCCTCAGACGAGGGCCCTTGAAGTTATCAAAGAAATCCTTGACAAAAGAATGCGACCGCACTGGATACCTACCGATTTCCTGCTGGGCTTGTTGGAGATTGCCATGAGACATAATTATTTTATTTTCATGAAGCAGTTTTATTATCAATGTAAAGGCGTGGCGATGGGGGCTACCTATGCGCCGAGCCTGGCCAATATCTTCATGGACGCGTATGAGGAGGAACATCTATATAACCACCGGAATCCTTTCATTGACAACATTACCGTCTGTAAACGCTATATAGACGACGTTATAATGATCTGGTCTGGTACTAAGGACGAACTCAACCAGTTTTTTGGCTGGCTGAATGCCAGATCCAACGATATCCAGTTCACCATGTCAAATGATAACAATACCATCGATTTCCTGGACCTTACCTTTGAAGTGGATGATGGACAACTAATTTGTGACCTCTATCGTAAACCCACGGAACGGAACACCCTCCTGAAGTATGACTCTCACCATCCACGCAGCCTAAGGGATAACCTTCCCTATGGCCAATACCTTAGGCTGAGGAGGAATTGCACACGCAGAGCTGATTTCTTCAAAGAAACCGAGATTCTTACCACTCGACTAAAGGAACGTGGGTATCCATTGGGTCTTTTGAAACGCGCACGCAAACGCGCATGGTATTGTCCGAGGGATGAACTCTTACAGGTCAAAGAAAAGAGATCCAAGAGTGAAAACATTGTATGTGTCACATCTTTCAACACAAAGAGCAATGGGATGAAGAAAATCATCAAGAAGTACTGGAATCTTGTTGCAAGTGAACTGCCGACCATCGAGGAACCCATCTTCGCGTTCAAACGGGCCAAGAATGTAAAAGACAGTGTTGTTAAGGCATACCTTGAACCACCAAAACCTCGTGGTCTCAGAGAACAGTTGGGGCTACCATCCATCGTGGGCCATTACAAGTGCGGCCAATGCAAAGCCTGTCCGTTGTCAATAGAGGGTTCTTCTTTCCTCCATAATGACAGAACTTATAACTCATCTACTTTCACGAATTGCAACAGCTCCAGTTTAATATACGTGATAAGATGTCCTTGTGATCTCTTATACGTGGGACAAACAACGCAAAAAATAAAAGTGAGGATACTACAGCACATGAGCCGTATCAGATGCAGAACACAAGGGGCCCCCATGGTGGACCATTTTCTGGCACTAAGCCATCGACCTGAAGAATTGAAATGGTGGGTGCTAGAGAAGGTCAATCTTGCGCCAAGAGGGGGGTCAATAACTGTGAATCTGAAGAGAAAAGAGTGTAGATGGATTCATTTCCTCAATACTGTCCAGCAAGGGCTTAACAGCCTCGAGGAAACATCCAGGGAAATGGGGCAACTATGACACTCCACCATGCACTCAATGTCGCACAACCGTAGGCTCATCTGCAGTGTGTATACATGATTTGCTTACTTTTCATTCTGTACCTTACCTTGTGATTTGCTGGGACTCTAAGACAGATCTCAAATTGTGTTTAAATTGTGCTCGATTTATGTCTTCTTATCTGTTTTTTAATGTTTTGTAAATAATGACTGTTGTGTTCATTGCATCTCGATGCATTCATGCGTCTCTACACAATTGTTGCGTGGACTACATATGATCCAAGTCCTTTGAAATATCGTTTTACTTCCGATTGCCGTATTAGCACACGATCTGTCAACCCTGCTGTTGGACACATTAATTGTCAGTCCACACCTGCATAGCGCGCACTCTGCCTCAGCTGACTCGCCTCACCGACGCTACCGTGGTTGCTACGCAACCCTGCGGACTTCGGATAGCGATAGACTAGCCTGCAATACCTTGTAATTGCCTACACGTAATTCTCACTATTGGTACATTCGCTCAGTTTCTATGTTATTATTACACGATCTGTTCATTCTCTTAGCAATTTTGCAGATTGACAGTTTTGTCATTCCACATGGGCGCAGCACGCGCCGCGCCCCTTTGGCCGCCCTTCCCTGAGGCGGCCATGGTTGCTAGACAACGCCCCTACGATACATGATCATCTTAGAGTAATTAGGCTGATTGGCTCATTCCACGTCAGCATAGCGCTCATCGCGCCCCATTGGCCGGAATTCCCAGACGCAGTCATGGTTGCTAGGCAACGCCCTTTACACGTCACCATGTCGACGTCAGACGGGACAGCGCGGCTCACCTTCATGTAGCGGCCTGCCTGTCAGTTGCGGCTTCTCCCGACTTAGACAGGAGCTGCTGCAGCGTGAATCGTTACCGCTTTCCTTCCCAAGTAAGACATCGTCCCCATAACAAGTGCCCAGGGCCCCGCCCGGTTGTGAACAATCCTGATCCAATATTTATCCTTTCAGAACTAAATAGGAAGTAGAACTCGGATCGGCTCCGACGCGATTTTTCACCGGAGTTGTCCTCATTTATTTGAACTACGCCTTCTAAGGTGAGCGTCCAAATTAACATTTAAGTTGTTTCCCCCTCCCCAAACGGTTGATTCAATCGCTACAATTCTTGAACCGGTCCTCTTATAGACCGCTACTTTTAACCACTTCCGCACACGATTGAATCACCTGATTTCTGCAACCGGCCAACATAGAGGCCATTACTCTTTACCATTACCCTTAGCCTTTTAACCACTTCCGCGAACGATTGAATCACCTATTTTGTGTAACCAGTCAACATAGAGGCCATTACTCTTAACCATTACTCTTAGCCTTACGACTAAACAGGCGCAGACCTTATGTTGTTCACTCACAGCAACACGTACTTTGCCTTACAGAGACCACATTTGATGAGGAGCTCTGTTTCTCCACGCATGAATAATTCCTTACCAGGCCCTCCTAGACCGTCGGCTAGGTGAGTGATGGCCCGTATCCTTCGGGATCACACAACTAAACAATCACAACATATGTCTGACACACACTTTACTTGCTCTTGCAGGTTGCCAACGTTTATTTTAATGTCCTGATGAAGACCCTGCGTGACGATTCAAAGTCGCTCTTATTGGGTTGAAACGTCGACGAAAACTGTTAGGACCAGTGCGAGACCTGTTTTTCATACAATTTTTGATTTATCCATGAAACAGTGTCATTGTTTGTCCTTGATACTGGCCCTTCCCTTGCATATTGTACATATAAAAAGTCTTTCCTGCATTCGTTCACTGTATATATTATGCACAATTTGGTCACTTATGTCACTCTGTCACAAATTCACTGACTCACTTTACAGTTTACTACCTTGGTAATCCTGCATTTCCAATGTCATTTGTGCTCCGTTATATAAATGATGTAATTTATATATAAAAAATGACATTATATCCTTCAAAACAAGCCTGATCTTGATTTGCACTTTGAGATTGTGTGGTCAACTTGATTGATTCCCCTTTTCTCCTTGATTCATCCTTTCAACAAAGCGATTGTTTTACCTATACCCGACAGAACCACTGCTTTCTTATAATAATCCTACCCAGGTTCTGAGGGACACAGGGTCACCCCATTGTTTATATAATCTACAGGACCCAAGCAGGCCCAGGTGCCCACAGTACCTTTCCTGGTTGCAAGATGTGTCAATCTTCTCCATGCAGTGAAGGCGATGAGTCAGTTCCCAAGACGGGTGCCGGAGTCTACAGGGGTTTTTTCCATGCAGTCAAAGGGATGCGTCAATCTTATCAAGCTTCATCGGCAGCGATACGCTGACCGATGCGTCGATCTCTGGTGTCAAAGTGCCGGTTCTGAAATGATGCACCGATTTTACTCCCACAACTGGGTTGATGTACCGGTTCTGCTAAATGCAGACAGGAGATGCATTGAAATCTGTGTTGCAAGTACCTGGGCCACTTCCAGCGAGTCAGGCACAGGAGCAGGGGTAGATACTATTGATTTCCCTTAGTCTTAAGCAGCAAGAGGCAAGCAAACAAGTCCTTGGCAATGATTTAAAAGAAGGCAGAGCCCAACTCTCCTTCAGCAGAGTCAGAGGACAGCAGGGCAACAAGCAGAAAAGCAGGCCTTCAAGATCAGCAGTCCAGTTGAGTCCTTTGAGCAGCACAGCAGTTCATCTGACAGAGTACAGTTGTAGTTCCAGAAGTTCTGATTTGTGGGGGTCAGGGACCCAGTATTTAAATCCAAAAGTTCCTTTGAAATGACGGTGATATCAAAGGCTGGCCTCTGAAGTGCTGTCCAGTCCTGTCTTCCAGGCTACCCCTGGGGTGGGGGGGGGGGTAAATCAGTGATTTGTGTGGTGACAGGACACTACCTATTAGAGTGTGTCAGCCCCTCCCATTCCTCCTTGCCCAGGAAGACCCATCAGAATGCAGATGAATGCACAGAATGCTGATGAGCCTCTCCTTACGGTGTTTGTGGCTGTCTAGAGGGAATGACCAAAGTGTAGCTATCACCCAACTCAGACACGTATTTGATACAGGCTGTAGGGCACAAAAGAGCTAAGAATAGAGAAATTTCCACTTTCTAAAAGTGACATTTCTAAACCAGTGATATTAAATCGAACTTCACCAGTAAACAGGATTTTTCAAGACCATTCCAAACATAAGAACCATGAAAAAGGTACTCTTCTATGATCAGGAATTACAGCTTGAAAGTGTATTAAAGAATTCCAAATGCTAGCCTATGGGAGGAATAGGCTTCGCAGTAGTGAATAATGAAATAGGCTGTTTGTCGCTACCAGGACATGTAAAACAAACAAAAGAAACAATTATTAATAAAAGTGTGCTTGTATGTTGGTATAGGTGCCTGTGCACTTCAGTGAGATGCACACGTGTTGCACTGCAAACAACACTTGAAAAAAGCTAGAGATCAATCAATGGTGATCTTCTAATACAATTTCTTTACAACGTCGAGGGATACCAATGCTTAAGGTATACTCACATATAGCTGGTACTAGTCAGTTTGTGGTATCTACCATTGTTTGTGGTAGTCTACCCCTCTCAATAGCCTCTCCATATACCTCAAGCAGCCACAGAGCAAGCAAGCCTACATATTCGTTATAGAATTCCACTGGGAAGGATGCCATCACATCCCAGTGCTTTATCGCTAGCCAGAGCAGTTATCGCCAATTTGATGTATTCCACTGTTAATGGGAGTTCACTAGTTCCCAAATGTCTCCCTCCACCCATCCCAATGCCACTCCTTCAAGGTACGTAGGAATTTCAGACTGGGTGTGTTGGGCTACGAATGTGTACAAACATTCATAGTAATGAAAGAAAATCCCTAAAATATCTTTGGTGGATGTTTTCATAGCCCCGTCAGGACCCCAAATACCAGCAATAGAAGTATATGATGTGTGTGACTTCAACACCCAAGCTAGAATTATACCTCGTCACCCACCCTCTCCATAGGTGTGAGCTTTGGTCTGCTTCCTGCGATACAAAACCTCACGTTCCTTAGTGTTATGAAAGACCTCCAAGGATTCCTGTAAGGGGGCCATGACAGAAGGGTTATGAGCATTGTCGTAATCAGTCTGAAGTCTTTCAATTTCACGTTCAAGCATGTCAAGTCTGGACAAAATCGATTTCATTATACCGGAGCCTTTGAAGATGTAAATTCCTTGGAAAAATGCCTTGAAGGCGTCTCAAAGCACACCCACCGTGGACACAGAACCCTCATTACAATATTGCTATCCCTAATTTCAGCTTTGAAAACACACATGAACAGTTTGCTTCCCCTCAATTGCCAATGTCCATTAGATTGTGTAGAGCCTGGGATTATGAGTAGCAATTCAATTGGAGAATGTTCAGATAATGTACTTGATAGAATGATAACGTCTTACACTATTCCCATAACCTAGGGCATTACCAGCCAATAATCGGTTCAAGCTAGAATCATATATGGTGGAGTAGTAGTATAAAACGCAAAGTATCAGTGTGGCCCACACGTGGGGGCATACGCCTGATGCGCACCCGGTGCCAAGTCCATTTCTTGCAAAAATATGATTCCTGCCCCGCGGCTCGCAAGATATGCTTGTACCTGTCATTATTTCCATGGGTTGTTAAGACCACGTACATTCCAACTGATTAGTTTAACTGGTGTCGTAGCCTGTTCATGTATCATGTGTGTAGTATCGAATCATAATATCTAGGTGATAGTGTAATGACTATCACCGCCTTACAGTATGTCCCTCGCACTTGTGTGAGATATTCAACAAATAACATAATAATAAACCCACAAATCCCCTCCCACGCCAACACAAGTCAGCGGAAGTACCCACCCCACACAGAAACATGAGAGAGCCCATGCCACAGTATTCATAATAGCTGCTGTGCGCTAAATGCTTGGGGAAAGCCAGAGAGCACGCATTCGGCACCCTGATGGTGTCCATAACTGTGCTAGTAACTGTTTCATCAACCCCATACATAAAACAACATTGTTAGTTGCCAAGATAGACATGGGGCACTGAACCGCGCCCCGCCTCCACCATTAGCTGTTCCAACCCCATAAGACCAGCATACATAGTCATTAGGATAGTCCTAGAAAAAAACAGGAGTGGCCTCAAGAAAATACCATATGGAGAATGCGAAATAACCACTCACTGGCTGCCTTTCAGTTGCGTGTCCAATTATGAGAAGATGTGTCAGCCATAATTTAACAGTAAGCAATGTGGAAAAGTCAGAAATCTGTTGCCAAATGTAAGCTGTGGTATAGCGGGGTGAAGGAGAGCTCTGATCTCATTGGGGCGATGGCGCCACAGCCTCGGCTGTGCCCATGACTGCACCTGGTGGATGGAAGGTCTCCAGGAAGTCCATTGCAACTTCCGCCCTCAATCTAGCCAGATATAACATTGAATATTTAAAAACCTTTTTGCAAAACTGTTTTTATACTTCAAGAAAGGATCGCCGTTCTTCCTGGACCATAGGCGTGAATACTGGGTAAAAAGACAGTGGTGCATTCCCGTACTGCTAATCTGGTGTAGATCCGCTGAGGCGCAGAATGGTGTCCCTGTTCCGGTAGTTCAGTATGAGGGCTATGATCAGTGGTGGGGGCAGCAACAGTTCAGGCCTAGGCACCAGTGCTCTATGGGCATGTTCCACACTGATGACGGGGAAGAATGCCTTTTTGTTAAAAAAAAAAACTAAAGGATCATTTGTTCCATGAAGGTTTCCATATTGGATGCCTGCTCTGTCTCTGCCATTCCTACGATACGAACGTTATTTCGCCATGAGCGGCCTTCTAAATCATCATTTTTAAGACTTATCACACCAAGTTCCTTGGGGAGAGTGGCTAGTTTGCAAGTATCCTGGGTAGCGTCCTCTACATCTGAGATTCTGGTTTTTGCTTCTGCTAGTCTGGTGCCTTGTTTGTCCAAATATATTGTGAAATGATTCGTCCGTATTGTAAGGTGATCGATGTTGGCATCGATAGTTTGGAGGCCTTCTTTCAGCTCCCTGAGCAACTTCACCTCTGAGTCAGCAGGCTGCGTGTGCACCTGCTGCGAGTACTCCCCTTGAGTGGCACCCTTTTTTCTATCAAGGTGAAGCTTGGATTGTTTCTGGTCTGCTTTACTCATGATTACACAGCTGTCTGGGTAGGGTTGATGCACCACTCACTCCCCCGCTTCGGCATAAAAACCCGCTCTCCTGGCAGGCAGTCGACTGTCCACATCCAGGCAGACAGCGTTCACAGACCTCAATGTCCACTTAATCCCACACTAGCCTGGGCTTCTACCAAGCAGCTCAGCTGTGAGGTTGCTCCAAATGCTCCCCATTCCCCCCCTAGGCTCCTGTGATGGTAAGGGGTGTAGCTTGGTCAGTAAGACTTGGGGGGGGTGAGCTTCAGATGGTCCAAAAGTCACGCTGAGCTATCATGTTAATTATTAAATGAGAAGCAGCGCTTGAGGGGGACTTAAGGGCAAATGGGAAGGAAAAGGAGTGCGGATTGTGAGGGGTACTTAAAGCACAGTATTTTGTAAAATGCCCATGCTTCAAGGCATTCAAAACAGAAGAGTGTGTGTGTGTTTTTGTCTGAGTGAGTATTTAAAAATCCAAGGTGAAATGCAACAGACACCTTACCATACCCGACTCAAAGGTCCTGTACCCAACTATTTACTAAATAATAAATGTATTGGGGGTGAACACACCAAACACCTCCCCTGAAGCTATGCCCCTAGTGATGGTGGTCTCACAATTATGTCATGTAGCGCCGCTACAACCAGCTGCAGCCAGAGAGATCGCTCTGGGCACACGGAGTGCGAAGACCTGGTACCTGGTACCAATCCAGCCACTCGGGTCCCAGGATGTTAGTCAGGAATCTTAGACCAGGCCGCGCACTTGACCATGCCTCGGGCCCAGCGGGCTGCAGCCAAACTCTTGCTGCATAGTCTGTACAGCAGGAGGAGAAGAGAAAGGGCAGCTCCCTGCAGCGACTGCCAGCGGCCCACATCCGAACTGCAATGCACGGCCTGCTACAATGGCTGAACTCATCCGAGCACTGGCCCAGGGCATCAGTGCCCCACCCGAGTGGCTAATCGTGTGTCAGTCGGCAGGACAAAACTGCAGCAGACCTCCACTGGCCCCAGGCACGGCTGTCGTCACTATGCCCCACTGGCATCTCTCTTTCACCTCGGCCCTCACTCCAGTGAATCTCTGTCAGTCTCTGCCACCACCACTGATGGCCCGGATACGCCTCTCAGGAATGCAATCAGCATGCCAATGGGGGGGAGGGGGATCAATGTTGCTGCCCATTCACTTTGCATGGTCTGTAAGATAAGTAGGCTGGTAGGGGTCGATGTCAACAGAATTTCATTGTAGGCCAGGAGAGCTCACCAATTATGTGGCCATCGTGTGCACTGCCCTGTAGCTTCCCCTCATGCCACTATTTTAAGTTGTGGTTGGACCCTAACCAATGATACCTATTCCCCAGTCCAAAGTGGTGAGTCTTATGTCTGAACTGGGGCGGTGGAGTGAGCTAAAGAATGATGATGGATTAAACCCAGATCAGTTGACTGGGGGTGAGTGTTTGATTTGCTCAAACGCTCCGTCCATCATCCCCTTTGGTATTGCAAAGTTGTGAGTCCACTGGTCTAGTTGGAACTTACAATCCTTTGTGCGACATCCCCAAATGCAAATCCTGACTGCAATGGCCAGTATTGACATAAATGCCTGTGAAATTTAGGTCGCCGGAGAACAGAATCGTGGGTTATAGAATTGGCTCAGTCCCAGTAATCTTACAGCCACCTGTAGACCACTGTGCAGCACCTTCTGCAGTTCTGTGTTTTTGCACTCTGTGTTAAGCAGAAGCAGGCCCCTGATTTAGCTGATTCACCCCCTGATTTGCTTCTATTTATTGCAGACTGAAATTAAACACTTGTCCAGGCCTATTGGTGACTGCTCGTGGTGCTCTGTCAGAAAAGGGTCTCTTGGGATGTTTTATGTTAAGCAGCTGCATGGCTTGGTGCACTGTGGATATTGTGACATCACTAGTCGCTGCTAGTATAGCCAAAGGCTACACTGACTGATAAAGGCACTGAACCTAGGATCAGGCCTGTAACGAGGGAGAGGGCCATTAACAACATGTGTAACCCGAAGCCGACGGGCTATAAGGCTATTAGAACATTCCGCCCACTGAAGGTAGAGTTTTTCAAATTTTTGAGAGAATCAGAAAGACAAACATTGGAATGTTGTAGCCGAAGTCCTATTAGGGCCATTATAAGCCCTGAGCCACCCCACTGTCTTTAATGGAGCTCCGAGCATTCCAATGTTCTAATAAATGCCTATAGATGATTGAGTTTATGTGCTTCCTACAAGTGAGTATTGGCATCAGCCCATCGCCTGTGATAAGAAACTAATGACCACAGCTTCCTACACATATTCCATCCTTCTATGAACCCTGGTGTGACGTCATCTAGTAGAGGTTAGACGGATGGGTGGCCGGGGAAGCGGTGACAGCTCTTAATTGCAGAGGAGCGGGCGGGATTCTCTGATCTGTGACCAGCCCTGTATTTAATAGGCGACAGTAATAAACCTCCCTGATTGGAAGAAGACGCTGGCTGGTATAATCGGCGCCATAAAACATCCACTTGAAGCTGTGCAGGGCTCGGGGCCATGCGAATATTTCTTGATTTTAATCACAAATGCATAACGGATGTCCGGAGGGTCATTACATGACATCTGGCATCAATGCGCGGACACCGAGGCAACGCGGCTGAACCAATAACACAGTGAGAACGACACAGAGGCTTTTATTCAACCAATGGCAGGAGGAGGGGGCGATACATGGCCATTCTCATTACAGGAGAAAATGAGGCTCCTATGTGGGGGCATAGAATGTATTCTGGATTTTTGTAGGAGAGGAGAAAGCTGGTTTTTCACCAAGAAAAGATTGGAAGGGAGGGGCGAGGACAGGCAGACTGTTCTGGGTGGAGGGGAGCACACAGGGTGCAGGTGTAGGAGCAGAGAATTGCAGGAATGAAAGCAGTGCTTAATTTGAGCCGGCGGTTTCCGGTGCTCGGCACCAGAACTTAATTGTCAACACAGGCACTTATGACTGTCTGTAATGTTTATCTAAATTAGAGATCGACACAGCAGCAGTTTGTTTATTATTTCAATGAACATTAAAAATGACTGTTGTTTCCTACCCAGGCCATTATTGTAGCTTTGGGGTCTGGAATAGTCTATCTATCAATCAATCAATCAATCATTACATTTGTATAGCGCGCTACTCACCCGGTGGGTCTCAGGCGCTGGGGGGTGGGTCCGCTACTGCTCGAATAGCCAGGTCTTGAGTTGCTTTCTGAAGGAGAGATGGTCCTGGGTCGTTCGAAGGCGGATGGGAAGGAAGTTTCATGTCTTGGCGACCAGGTAGGAGAAGGATCTTCCTCCGGCGGTGGCTCTGTGAATGCGTGGTACGGCGGCGAGGGCGAGGCTGGTCGATCGTAGCTGGCGGGTGGGCGTGTAGAAAGTCAGGCGGTTGTTGAGGTACTTGGGGCCCAGGTCGTGGAGAGCCTTGTGTGCGTGGGTGAGGAGTCTGAACGTGATCCTCTTGCTGACGGGGAGCCAGTGCAGGTCCCTCAGGTGGCCGGAGATGTGGTTGTGTCGGGGGATGTCCAGGACAAGTCGTGCGGAGGCGTTCTGTATGCACTGGAGTCTTTTCTGTAGTTTGGCTGTGGTTCTGGCGTAGAGGGTGTTTCCGTAGTCCAGTCGGCTGGTGACGAGTGCCTGGGTGACCGTCTTCCTGGTTTCGGTGGGGATCCATCGGAAGATCTTACGGAGCATGCGCAGGGTGTTAAAGCAAGATGAGGAGACGGCGTTGATTTGTCTGGTCATCGAGAGGGAGGAGTCCAGGATGAAGCCCAGGTTGCGTGCGTGGTCCGTTGGCTTGGGAATGGTGCCCAGGGCAGGGGGCCACCAGGAGTCATCCCAGGTGGAGGGGGCTGATCCCAGGATGAGGACTTCCGTCTTGTCTGAGTTCAGTTTCAAGCGGCTGTTCTTCATCCACTCAGCAACGTCTTTCATCCCTTCGTGTAGGCTGGCTCTGGCAGTGGCGGGGTCGTTGGTGAGGGAGAGGATCAGCTGGGTGTCGTCGGCGTAGGAGATGATGTTGAGGTTGTGTTGGCGTGTGATGGCTGCGAGAGGGCTCATGTAGACATTGAAGAGGGTCGGGCTGAGTGAAGATCCTTGTGGTACGCCGCAGATGACTTTGGTGGCCTCGGATCTGAACGGGGGGAGGCGGACTCTCTGGGTTCTGCCGGAAAGGAACGAGATGATCCACTCCAGTGCCTTCCCTTGGATGCCGATGTTGCTGAGGCGCTGTACTAGGGTGCGGTGGCAGACAGTGTCGAAAGCCGCAGAGAGGTCCAGGAGGATGAGGGCCGCTGTTTCCCCGTTGTCGAGCAGGGATCTGATGTCATCGGTGGCTGCGATCAGGGCGGTCTCGGTGCTGTGGTTGGCTCGGAAACCGGACTGCGAGGGGTCGAGGGAACCGTTCGTCTCGAGGAAGGCGGCGAGCTGTCTGTTGACTGTCTTCTCGATGACTTTGGCAGGAAAAGGGAGGAGCGAGATGGGGCGGAAGTTCTTGAGGTCGGTGGGGTCCGCTGTTGGTTTCTTCAGTAGGGCGCTGAGCTCTGCATGCTTCCAGCTCTCCGGGAAGGTGGCGGTGGTGAAGGAGACGTTGATGATGTCCCGGAGTTGGGATGCGATGATGGAGTCGGCCTTGTTGAATACGTGGTGGGGCCAGGGGTCGGTTGGTGATCCGGAGTGGATGGTGTTCATCGTGCGGGTGATGTCTTCGGTGCTGACCGGGGTCCAGTTGCAGATGGTGGTGGTGGGGGGCGTTGGTTCGGTGATTGGGTGCGTGGTTGGCGCGCCGTAGCTGTTGTGTATGTCGGCGATCTTGCGGTGGAAGAATGAGGCAAGTGAGTCGCAGAGGTCTTGCGAGGGGGTGATGTCGTTGTTTCCGAAGCTGGGGTTGGAGAGCTCTTTGACAATGCTGAAGAGCTCCTTGCTGTTGTGGGTGTTGTTTTCCAGTCGTTCTTTGAATGTAGACCTTTTGGTGGAGCGGATCAGCTGGTGGTGTATGCGGGTGGCGTTCTTGAGGGCAGTCATGTTTTCTGTGGTCTGGTCGTGGCGCCAGGCTTTCTCGAGGGTGCGGCAGTTCTTCTTGGAGTTTTTGAGTTCGTCGGTGAACCAAGTGGCTTTCTTGCTGCCGGGTCTGCAGGGAGGGGTCTTCAGTGGTGCGAGGTCATCAGCGCAGTCGGTGAGCCACTGTGTGAAGATGCGGGCTGCAACGTCGGGGTCCGTTGCGCTGGCGGGAGGGTTCCGTCTGAGGGAGATGGTGAGCTGGTCGGCGGTGATCTTGCTCCAGCTCCTGCGGGGGGCCTGTTGCGGGTGGTGGTGGGTCGTGGTTCTCCTGATGCTGAAGTGGACGCAGCTGTGGTCAGTCCAGTGGAGTCCGGTGGAGTGGCTGAAGGTGATGTACTTGCTGGAGGAGAAGACTGGGTCAAGCGTGTGGCCGGCGTAGTGGGTGGGGGTGTTGACCAGCTGCTTGAGTCCGAGGTTGGCGAGGTTATCCAGCAGAGCGGTGGTGTTGCTGTCATTGTTGTTCTCCAGGTGGAAGTTGAGGTCCCCAAGGAGGATGTAGTCTGAGGAGGCGAGGGCGTGCGGGCTGATGAAGTCTGCGATGTCTCCGCTGAATTGTGTGCGTGGTCCCGGGGGTCTGTAGATGAGGGTGCCTCTGAGGGTGGTCTTTGGGTCGGTGTGTATCTGGAAGTGGAGGTGCTCGGCGGCGGTGAATGTGTCGGCGGGGTTTGTCGTGATGCGGATGGTGTTCTTGTGGACGATGGCGAGGCCTCCTCCGGTCTGGTTTACGCGGTCCTTCCGGGTGATCTTGTATCCGTCCGGGATGGCTATGGCGATGTCGGGCGCTGAGGAGGTGTTCATCCAGGTCTCCGTGAGGAAGGCGACGTCTGGTGAAGTTGTGTCGAGCAGGTTCCAGAGTTCGACGGCGTGTCTGTGGACAGAGCGGGTGTTGAGGAGGATGCACTTGAGGTGGTCCTTGCTGGTGCTCGTCGGCCTGTCGGGTGCGGTGCAGGTCCGGAGGCAGGTGAATTTGCAAGCTTGGCAGGTGAAGGGTCCGTAGGTAAGTTTCGGGGTGGCTCGGTAGCAGGCGGGGTTCCGGCCGAGGTTGAGTGCGTTGAGGGTTGCGGCGTCGTAAGTCCATCGTGTGGGCTGGCATCCACGGGGGTCAGGGGTCCTGGCACTGGGCACGGGCCAGGTACGGACGGGCGCAGACGGGCTTGCCTTTGGCGCACCAGCGGCACGCCCGCTGCGCGGCCTCCATTTAAAGGGGTAGTGGGAGGGAGGGGCAGATGGGAGGCGGGAGTGGGGAGGCGAATGGGACAGCGAGGGGGCGAGGCCGTGGGACGCAGCGGCGGGAAGGCGGACCGGGGAAGCGGGGAGGGGGTCACAGGGGCACCGGCTAGCGAGGGGCACCAGGGTGGGATACAGAAGAAAAACGGGGGTACAGGCGGCGAGGGCACCAAGGGATACAGAAGAGAAACGGGGCACGGGCAACAGTGGGACAACAGGTACAGAGGCACAGAAGGGCTGACTCGGCGGCGGCGGCGGCGATGTCACTGGCAAGGCAGCAGCACGGGAGGACCATGTGGTGGCTGGGGGGGGCCACCTACCTGCAGGCAGGGTCAAAGGTTGCTCCCTTCAGCTCTGCGCGGCCTCCATTTAAAGGGGTAGTGGGAGGGAGGGGCAGCTGGGAGGCGGGAGCGGGGAGGCGAATGGGACAGCGGGGGGGCGGGGTCGTGGGACGCAGCGGCGGGAAGGCGGACCGGGGAGGGGGTCACAGGGGCACTGGCTAGCGAGGGGCACCAGGGAGGGATACAGGAGAAAAACTGGGGTACAGGCGGCGAGGGCACCAAGGGATACAGAAGAGAAATGTCTGAAATGTCATACTTGTAGGTTGTGTTCATCAGTAGTTGTATTGGTTCTGTCACTGGCGGCAAGTATAGGGGCAATGAGTAGTGCAAGCTGCAGTGACAGCAACAGTCCATACAGGTAAGCGCGGTGGGGCGGGGGGAGGTGTCGGCAGATGACGGAATAGGAATTATTTATTTATTTAACTTGACCTATTCTGTCGTGTATCGACTTCCCGCCCCCACCCCGCCTCGCTGCACTTACATGCATTGACCGCCGCTGTGCAGTGACATCTTGACAAGGGCCCGGCACTTATGTTTTTTTTAAACAAATTAAGCACTGGGTGGGAGTGTAAAGAGAGCAGATAGTTAAGGTGGAAGCAGTGCAAAAAATGGAAATATGTTTGCCAGCCATCGATGGATAGACATCTGTTTGTTGTTGGTATATGTGTATCATTGGTGAGACTAGGGTAGTAGGTTAGTTGTTGCTTTAGTAGATAATGTTTAACAGTCTTGAGACTATATGTTCACTGGTGACTGATGGATATATACTTCTGGTCTTTGATAGGTTATACCAGTTGGGTGCTAGAGGGTAAATATGTGTTTATCTTCGGTGGATAAATGTTGCTCTTTGATTTTTATGTGTTTGTTGTGTTTTTGCTGTTTACATGTTTGCTGGTCTTTAGTAGACTACAGTGTGCCGGTTTTTGGCAGGCGCTGCTCTAGTGACTCTATGCTGGCTGTTCTTTTAGCAGATAAATGGTGACTGTCTACATAAATATTTCTGACCCCCAACTGTCTGAGGATGCTGAGTGACAAGACATATTCCCCCGCTTGCCCATCGGTACATCATTACATAAATTCTCTCCATTAAACTGATACACGGGTTTCTGAACTGCTGAGACTCATTAAATTATGTTCACCGGAAGATATCTGCCCACCTCATATTATGACATTGATCTCCAATCCTATTTCACATTTCTTGACCAGGCCTTGGGGGAATTCACCTTAGGAAGGCTGGGCTGGTGACGTAGTTCGCTGAGATGCACACCTATTCTCACCCATTGGCAGGATCGGTCTTGAGAATGAAATGTCACTCTTGACGTTTTTACCCACATGAAGCTGACAAGCTAACTAGTGGACATCTTAAAACCTGGAAAAACCCTTGCTGGTGGGGCTCCACCCATCCCTTGGTAGGTTAGGAGGCTCTGCTCACAGGCTAGCACCACCAATCTGCGGGGACCAGGCCTCCACCGGAGGGTTCACGGGAGCTGTTCAGCTCGCAGTAGCCCCACACTACTGACTAGTGACGCCACCCTCGCGAATGTAGGGAAGGTGTCCCTGCCTGCTGCCTACAGTTTTGGTTTCCCAGGGGAAAGTCATAGCTTCCCCCACCTCTCACGTGGTGGATTAAGGGAATTGTCCAGCCCACAGGAGCCTCAGACTTCAGGTCTGATGCCACCCTGGCCCACATAGGGAAGATGGCCCTGCGCGGTGCCTGGAGCCCTGGCTTTGTCCACCTCTTGGGGGTAGATTACAGGAGCTGTGCAGCCCTCAGGAGACCCAGACACCTCCCTAGTCCAACACCAACTTGGCCTGGGTAGGGAAGGTGGTCCTGCCTGGTGCATATGGCTCTGGCTTCCCAGGGGAAAGCCATGGCTTTGCCCGCCTGTCATGGGGGAGATAACAGGAGCTGTCCAGCCCGCAGGAGCCACAGACTCCTCCACGGTCCAATGCCACCCTGGCCCGGAAAGAGAACATGACCCTGCCTGGAGCCCCGGCTTCCCCGTGGAAAGTCATGGCTTCCCCTCCTGTCATGGGGGGGATAACCGGTGCGGCTCAGCCCGCAGGAGCCCCAGACTCCTCACCGGTCTGACACCACTCTTGCCCAGGTAGGGTAATCACCCTGCCTGGTGCCTTGAGTCCTGGCTTCCCAGGGTGATAGCCATGGCTTTCCCTCCTGTCATGGGGGGATTACGGGAGCTGTCCATCCTGGAAGAGCCCCAGACTCTTTCCCGGTCTGACGCCGCCATGGAAGGGAAGGTTGCCCTTCCCAGTGCCTGGTGCATTGGCATCGCTGGCCTTTCATGGGCGATTACGGAAGCGGTTCAGCCTGCAGGAGCCTCAGACTCTTCCCCAGTCCTACGCCACCCTGGCCTGGGTAGAGAACATGCCCCTGCCTGGTGCCTGGAGCCTTGGCTTCCTGGCGAAAAGCCAGTGCTTTCCTCTCCTGTCATGGTGGGGGGGATTACAAGAGCTGTTCAGCCTGCAAGGGCCCCAGACTCCTTCCTGGTCTGATGCTACCCTGGCCCAGGTAGGGAAGGTGGCCCTGCCCAGTGCCTGGAGTATTGGCTTCACCTGCCTCTCATGGGGAGGTTACGGGAGCTGTCCAGTCAGCATGAGCCCAAGACTCCTCCACAGTCTGATGCGACACAGGCCCCACCCAGGCCCGGGTAGGGAAGGTGGCCCCGGTTCATACCCTGGCTTCCCAGGGAAAAGCCATGACTTCACCCGCTTGTCATGGGGGGATTAATGGAGCTGTGCAGCCTGCAGAAGCCTCAGACTCCTCCTCCGATTCTGCCCTGGCCTGGGCCCGGCCTGGGCCTTCACGTTGGGTCCTGTCTCCTTAGTCTCCACACCCCAAAAGGGCACAAGGGTCCTCCCCAGTCTGCGGCCACTCTGCCTTGGGTAGGGACTGTCACCCCCATTCCTTTGGCTAAGGAAGCCCTAGTTTGGTGCCTTCCACCTTCCTGGTGCCAGAGCCTGGGGAGCTAAGGAGGGTTAAGCCCCCAGCCAACCCCATTCTTCCCTTGGGGCTGCCTTGCAAAGCCATTTCTCTTCAACTATTAAGCCCCCACGAAGTGGAAGCTTACAGAACCCAGGGGGAGACAAACGTCAGAGTTAGCTGCTCCGGCCAGACCCCCTTCAACAGGTCAGCCAGCATACCAGCTATCTGGTCAGCCAGTCTCTGGGTGGTTATCTGTTTGCCCAGCCCAGCGACGAGGTGGCTCAGCCCAACCTGGTGACCAGAATGCTTGGTCAGCAGCCGCCAATGAGGCTATCACTCAGGAGGCTCCTTCCTTGAGCCACTGACCAGCTTCTTACCTCCAGGCAGATCTGCTGGTGCCTGCTCCAGCCATCTGACCACCTTGCTGCCCTGTGAGGGGTCGTGCCTCTATCCCATCCCTGCACCAGGCAGTGCTGAGCAGGTAGGGTAGACCCCCATGCCATACTGTACATGGTGGAGGCGGCCTCCCACGGGTCTGCACCCCATACCTCCCATCGGCCTTGCAGCAGAGGGACCCCATGGGGGGCACAGGCACCCACAGACTGAGACAAAAGCTTGGCTCAGAGGATGTCTTTCAATAGATCACAGCAAGATAGCTGCTCTTCTACTTATGAAACCCAGACCCAGAATCAGGTTATCTGCAAATGATTTTGCACCAGGTGCCCCATGGCCATGCAGTGCCCTAAGGGTGATGGAGGCAGACCCCTTCCATTCGCACTTTAGTCCCTGAGCAAGTGGCTTTATGCACTGCGTAAGAGGCCAGATATCCCATGGCAACCAATACTTTTTTGGTGTGTTATTTTGGACTTGGACACTCAAGCAGGCACATGCATCAATGTAAAAACCGGTCGCAAACGGGCAGATTCTCAGAAATGCCCCTTTGCGACCGGTATTTTTGCATTTGGGATGCATCATCCCAAATGCAAAAATCGCAATTTAAGGAATCTCTAAATTGCGATTCCTTAAATTGCGATTGCATTTAAGGAATCCCAAATTGAGATTCCTTAAATGCAATGCTTGAAAGTGAAAAAATTAGCGATTTCGCTAATAGGGGGAGCAAATTACCATGAAGTTGAACTTCATGGTAATTTGCAAAAACTTTGAAAAATGCACTTTTGTGCATTTTTCAAAGTTTCATGTTGCGCACACACATGCCCTTAGAGCATGTGTGAGTGCAACATATGTGCACAGATCAATTTCAGGGGTGCAATAGGGTGTCATTTTGACACCCTTGCACCCTTGAAATTGCATGAGCAATTTGCGAGTACCTACCGGTACTCGCAAATTGCTCATGCAATCTCCTATTCATTCCTATGGGCCTGGAGGCCCATAGGAATGAGTGGGATGGCATTCCTTAATTGCGACTCGCAAACTGCGAGTCGCAATTAAGGAATTTGTAGGAATCGCTATTTTTATAGCGATTCCTACATGCATAGGCTTTTGCAATTCCTTAATTGCGATTCCTTAAAAATCGCAATTAAGGAATCACAAAAGTCTTTATTGATGCATGTGCCAGTAACTCTCCTCTTGAGCAGTACTCATAGGCTCATTACCAGTTTCATTTGGATGTTCATTGCCATTGTCTGGCTTTGGACTTATATCACAGGTATTTTCTGAGATATAAATCATAATTTCTTCCATTAGGTCCATAGCAGCTTCATGTTGCTGGAATTTTTGGAATATGTTTGAACTTCTGATATTCTGTCATTTAAATCATGAAAGTTAATGATTATAGGCGTTCTTTTTCGGTTGATAAAGTCTTTACGCCTTTTATTTGTAACTTCCAGTAATATTTCAGGTTCATCGATGGATTCACTTCCAGTATTTTTGGATGCTTGCTGCACATCCTTTGCCTGGTTTTTGCTTTTTTTCTCTTCTATTCCTTCTTTTCTCTGCAATTTGTTTTCGGCTTTTGTCGTCAAAATACGGAACCATGAGCGCATTTATATTTCTTTTGTTTCCAAAAACTTTTTCCAATTGAGCTAGAAGCAGTATTTTTTCGTTTGACCATAGTTTGGATGGTTTGCTGCTTGCTAGAGCTGAGAGTCTAGCATCTATTTTTGATTTTGAGATGTGCACGTCTTGCATGTTGTGACATTGCAATTTTTGTTCGAAATCACAGAAGCTACAGAGGAATTGTAGCTTTCTTTTTCCTAAACTTGCATTTTGTATAGTGGTATGCAATGTTGTGGAATTCGGCTTCCTTGTCACATTTTGAACAATATGTTTTTAGGTATAATCCTTTGTGTTTATTGCAGACATGTTTTCTAAGCTCTTTGAATGTTCCCATTATATCTCCACTCAAATCGCTGTTTTATTTTTCGTTGGAATGTTTCCAGTATGTGACTTTTTTACTGAAATCCCTTTGCTTGTCATTGGAATTATTATTGACCTCATACACATCTGGCAGTTTTCAAATCTTAATGCAATTGTGTCACTCTTGGCTGATGAGGATACGAATTTAATGTTTTACTCCTTGTCTAGTACTCAGGTGGGTGAACAGGGTATTACAGTGTGATTCGATTCATTGTTATTCACTGTGTTCTTAGATCTAGGTGTAGAGTTGACAAATCGGCAAGGAGGTTAACAATTTGTGGAAAAGACAGCACCTGGTTTCTCCATCCTAGCAGGGGTTTCAATATCCAGGAACTACCCCATCTGGAATTGGGATTGTTAGCTTCGCCATTTCTCGGTATCATGCTCATGAAAGAACCAGAGTCGACTGGTGTTAATGGAAAAAATGGGGCGTTGCTCTTCCACCCTGAGGGGACAGACAAGAAGAGAAGAAAAACACACAAGGAGCTGAAAAGTAATTGGTAATTGCTGCTCTCGTATTTATAATGGGGCAGCTCTGATGAACTTTGCAGATGTCCTGCTGCGCATGTGCCTGCCGGTGACATCTTCTTGAAACTGCAGACACAAGCTACAGCAGTGACATCATGGCAGAGGGTGTGGCCTGTTAGAATGCCATGAATAGGGTTGCTTTTCGGGCGCTTACACAATGGCCCTGGGAGATGTTCACAGAACTCCATTAATTTCAATGGCAGGTGGCGGGGCAGGCTGATAGGGAGAATGTAGCAGTGGGTGGTAACAATTTAATAGCCATGAGGAGAGGGGGCAGGCTGTAGGAGGGGTGTGGCTGGCTGCTCTCCTCCTTCCGTTCATTTTTTGTGCTTTCACTTTTGAAAGCGTTATGTGGCTGAAGCAGAGCCTGAGCCCTTTCTCAAAGGTATTGGCACATATTACATGACCACCCCATCTACATTCCAAAAGGTCAAATACTTTTAGGCCCGGTGAGGTTACGCGATTTGCCCAGAATCACAGCATATAGAGCCGGTGCCAAGACTCCACCTTACTGCTTTTAAAAAGTAAAAATTCTAGAACCTCCGCCTAGTGCACTGCTGTGTCCACACAGGTTTGAGAAAAAGGCAAAGGTTGTGCACCGGTTGCTGGTGTACACACTGCAGGGAAGACCTAGCTTGGCAGCTCAGGCTGGACTGTTCCCAAGAGGAGCAGGGTCAAGACTGATTTGCATATGGCTGAGTCAGAACTGGGGTGGCGAAGCTGAAGAATGATGATGGATTCAACCCAGATCTGTGACTAGGGGTGTGTCTGAAAAGTTTCAGCGCTTCGTCCATCATCTCCTTGTGTGTGCTTTGTTCACCGTAAGTTGGCAGGGTATGCCCAGACGTGGGTCCCTTGCTCGCTGTGCCACTGGATTCAAGCTAGACTGACTGCTGAGGGGTGTTACCCCGAAACCGGTCCCAGGATGCTTGTTTCTGGTCCAGGGAAGACCTGACTTGGCAGTTCGGGCTGGACTGTTCCCACGAGGAGCAAGGTCAAGACTGATTTGTACATGGCTGAGTCTGAACTGGGGTGGCGAAGTGAGCCATAGCATGATGGTGGGTTCAACCCAGTTCTGTGAGTGGGAGTGAGTGTCTGAAAAGTTTAATCGCTTCCGCCATCATCCCCTTTTGTGCACTCTGCTTTAAACTAGTCAATGTTTCATTGTGAATGTGCAGAGAGATATTCCTTCAGTGCCCGGATTGCGTTTGTGTGTACCCGCCAGCGCTGCAGCGCCTGGAGCACAGGATGAAAGAACCCTGCTCTGCATATGGCGCGCGGGCAGCATGAATGAATATTGCATCGGCACAGGCTGGCTCATGACATCTTTGAAGGCCAGATACGGCCCTCAGTGCAATGATCAACACCTGAAAGCAGATTCCGAGGTTGTGCTGTGTGTACCACATTATTTCAGGTTTTTTTTTTTTTACTTTAAGTACATACAGCTGCAAAGAGACGTCTCAGTCTGAAAATAACTTGTTCTTGACCTCGTGCTTGTTACTGAAGTGAGATGCTGAATATAATATATCTGGCCACGTCAGTCTTCACACCCTTCATTGAAAGGCATTCTGCCACGTGTCAAGCATGAAAACATGAAGGAATGAACAGTCCCTGCTTCCTGTAAGGCTGATGAAAAACAAAAAGCTGGTTTATTTCAGTGTATTTTAAAAAAAATGGGTTAATTTATCTTAAGGCAATGCACTTTCAATCATCAATGGAATTCCACAGCTCTGAAGTATTCAAAGAGGCAATAAAATGCTCTATAAAAGACTGCATTTATATTTTACCTCAGTCTTCACTAACTTGACTAGCTGGCAGGCAGCTGATGTGTAGCTTAACTGAATTGTTTGAATGAGGAAGAGTTTCCATTTTAGTTCACTGTGCCCACTGACAGATTATGAGCAATCGATGCTTGGAAGCCAGCTTACCCATATCTGCCTATGTGTTAAGTGCTGTATTTAGGTCATAGTAATGTGTCTCTAATGCCCCACCCATTCTTCTACTCCTTGGCATATATTGTTCTAATCATGTGTAAGATTATTTGCAGAGACACTGAAGGTTTAGTTCTGGGAATATGTGAATATTAATACACACTGTGTTTATGTAAATAATCAAGGACTTTGTAATAGTGCTGGCCTTTTTTGGATTTTGGGAAGCATGCATTGATTATCTATGTTTACTCTGTGAGTAAGCAGCTGTGATCGGACACATATCCTGACTTTCTTAGCAATCCACTGCCCACTGTTTTGCTTTAAGGTTCTCAATGTTTGGATAAAATAGGTATCGTAGCTCTAATGCAAATATGCCCCATGAAACCTGTTGACCTACATGCTACATGTGCATATTTATTCTCTGTGAAGCCATAAAGTGCATTAATGCCTCGTCAGTGGCGTAATCGCCAGTTACAATATGAAGCAATACTGTATAAATCAAACAAACGCATGTTATGTAGCCTCTTCAAAAATATGAAAAAGTGTATTTTTTAACTAGCTGAGGCATTTCATCTCAGTACATCAGAATTATTATATCACTGCATTGAGTGGCATTTACTAAAGTGAAACTTGTTAAACATAAACTTACTAGAAACGTTCACCTCCCCCTTACAACAATGCCATTGATGAACTAAGAGGAAAGTCAGTGGCCATGTGCATCCTATATGTGGTCTAGATTCTTGCTGCTTTCTCAACAAATTCTTTAATCTAGTTAGCAATAATATGCACCATTTGCCCAATTTTCTTTTAAACTCCCCCCCGGTCACCATCATGTCAGTCATGCCCACCAGCTAAGTCAAAGTCAAACTTGCCTCTAACTTTTACGACCAACCACTTTGAAAAGTTACCAGCCACCACTGGATAGAACCTTGTTTGGGCTACCTCTATAGAGTTCTCCTTAAACAGTATAGTGGTATAGAGATAGCTACCAGCGGGGCCACTTGGAGGTAAGGCCAATACGACTGTGAAGAGGTTAAGAGAGCCATAGTTACTCCTGTTATTTACCCGTGCTTCATTGAATTTCTTCACTTTTGACATTCAGAACACTGGGCAGAAATCAAATAGGGGCTTATTTACAAGCCTCTTGCTCCACTTTTGCGTCATTTTTAACATGGGAAAAGTGACGTACGGGTGGCACAAGGGGCTTGTAAATGAGCCACATAGTGTCAACACCCACCTTGGGCCTGCTTGATGCTTTGTGTTAATTAAACAGTCCGATTCTCCTGGTCCGCACCAGTTCTAAGTCAGCTGCTAGGCACAGCTGAAGCAGAACGCCGGCTCCGTGCTCAAAAGAGAGGGCAGGGAGAGGCAACCCGTGCAGCTGGGGTGATTGACAGCAGGCCGAGCTTCTTACTGAATTAAAGATTGTTTCGCCCCCAAGACCTATACTCATTCATGTTACCAGATAAAACAGGGCTTTATGAGTGCCAGCTGTCCTGAGGGAAACTTCAGAGGGAACCAGTTACTAGATGGTTCTATTAGTCTTTCATCCCTATACCAAAGTCCGATGACCATTTGAACGTTAGGTACACGACGGATCTCCACCTGAGTTTCCTCAAACTTCGCCCTACCGAGGCACAGTTCCGTGTTTTTTGGGTCCTATCATGCATGCTCCACCATTTCAACCGAGCAGGCCAGATGGGCCGGTGGTGCACCCGCTGCAAGGACGTGGCAGGATCCCACCTGAGCCTGGGTGCACCGACCCTCTCCTTCATTGCGCAACAGGGTTTTGATTGGCCCTTCGATTCGTGCCCATGTTAGACTCCTTGGTCTGTGTTTTAAGATGGGTCAGATGAATAACTGACATCAGTACAGACCCCTGGCTCCCAGCATGGGCCTCCTCACCCAGCAGCGCAAGGCAGTCAGGGCACACTGTGCACAGTCCACCCAAGGCAACAGTAATGCCGGGCGCAGTGGGCCCGTCCACCTACCTGTCCCGGTACACCCCCAAGAGAGACTGGGACAGTTGCCAGGGAAGGGCACAGAGGCAGTCAATCTCCCTCAGACTCACCGACATGGCGAAGCTGCTGCCAGGGGGATTTGTAACACTCCCCACCAAAAGCAGTGAGCCACCTGCCACCCCAAAGGATCCCAGCCGACCCGGAGCTGGTCGCGGTGCTCCGCCGCAGAGGAAATGCACCCTGCGGGGGCCAGGTGCACCCAGGTACCAGCCCCACAGAGGAGATCCACCTTCAAATGCAACCATCCTTTCTTCCATGTTGAACTGCATGGACCTCACCCATGTACCTCACAACAGTTTCATGCCCTCTTGAACTCTCTCTTCAAAGTTCAATTCAACTTTCCTTTACAGTACTTGTTGGCTATCGTTCTCATGTCCATCTTCATCAGTAAGTGCACTTTGCTCCAGATGGAGCGTGGTTATAGATATGGTCTTTAGGCTTATAACTTAAATATGCATTTCATTTGCATCATGGTGTGGGGAACCATCCTGTGCAGTGCTCCTGCATGCATCTCCTAACATTCGGTTGGAGAGATGCATGCAGGAGCCCTGCACAGGAGGGTTTAAAGCCAAGCTTAAACCCCTTGCCTACATTTCTCCACACCACCATACCTATAACCACGTTCCATCTGGGGCAAAGTGTGCTCACTGATGAAGACGGGGGAGTGTTTTCACTCTCTAATAACACACTATCCAGGATGTCCTGAAGTATAAGGCCTCCATATATATTTCTTTGGTCCTGACGAAGGCCATAGACTGTAGGGGCTGTTCCGGGCCGAAACATGTTGATTCGCCACTAGCTGTCGTGGACCAGTGACTCATCCACTAAACATCGCTTTGCTTTTAGACTTTTCCCTATCCTACTCTTTACCCTCAATAAAGATTCATCTAATGGATTGGAGTTAATTTTAATACACTCACAACTGTCAACATCCAGACAGTTTCCCACCTGGTGGAGGCTTTGATGTCAATTGTATAGTGGGACATTCAAGTGACAAGACCCAATGTTGATGCTATCCACCGAGCCACACTAAATGGAGATTACATACACCACAGTATGTGGACGTGTGGTTGAGGGTCTCTGAGACAGAAAGTTCTGAAACTCTGGTGTTGAGACATATGTGGTTCATCCCACCCCCACCTTTCTGATAGATAACAATGAGAATAACACTGCTGTATTGCTAGTTGTCATCATTTATGGTTGGAACTACAACTGTATCTGATCTTTTTCGAACTTTTGACTTTCACTCTTGATTAATGAAACATTCTTGCCAAATACTTTCACTTTGGTTAGTCTAGTGCTGGTCCAAGAATTTCCCTCAAGCAGCACAGTACAAATTCCCCCAGCTGTCCCTCTTAATCATGGCCACAGAACCAGAGTGCTATTCCATTATTCCTAGCTGAAGTATACAAGCGACCGGCCTGCTTTTAACGCTCTAATTTTATCAAAGTAAATGCTTTGGGTCCGCAGGGGACTTATCAAGAGCATCAAGGGGAGCATGAGAGGCAGAGGCTAGGACAGGCAGTAGGTCTCCTCGCGACAGACCGCCAGCTCAATCCCAAGATCCAGCTATGAGCTTTATAACTGCAACAACTTTAATATACACCATTGGAGCTGAAATAACCATGGCTGTTGTCACCAGACTTGCCATCCAATGGATCCTTGTTAACATACTTAAAGTGTACTCATTCCAATGGCTGGGCCTCGAAGGAGTCCTGTATTGTTATTTTTTTTCACTACCTCCCCTAGTAGAGAGCGGTAATTTGAGTGCCTGCTACCTTCCTTGGACGTGATAGCCGTTTCTCAGGCTCCCTCTCCTGAATAGAAACCCTGTTTCCCCATAACCTGTGGTCTCCATGGAAGGCACAGAAAGTAACACCAAAAGTTGATAGGGCAGACATCCATCTTTATTGTCACCATCACTGGGGCGGTCAATCGGCCCGAGATTTTATAGAGTCACCAAAGCAACCAATCGAGTCCGGATGGGTCTTGGTCTGAAAATGCATGCATCCCGGGAGATCAGTGCTTTTCGGCATTCATTGGTACTAGCATTATCACAGTTATCCAAGTAACAGATCGAGCGATCAAAGAAACCATAACTGATTTAATGAGCCAATCCCAGTGTCAATGTACCGGCTGTGTAGTATCTTTAAAACAAGCATATGCTACTGGCAGAATCAATCAGGTAGCCGCACGAGAGAATGAGCCACGTGCCCTTCCTGGACCAACCTTCACAACCCTCAGGAGCCTGCTTCGGGAGCTCCTGCTTGCCTGCTGGGACCTGGCGGGACAGGGCAGTCAAACAGGCACCAGCAGGCCCAGCCCACTCCATGACAACAAAAGGGAGAGGCGGGCCAATGTGCAGCCAGAGCAAGACACAGGGGTGCTGTGTCCCAGCCTGGGCAATCAGGGCAAACCTACGGAACAGGTTCTGAGCTGCTGCGGAAATGCACTGGGTAGAAAATGGGCAACAGACAGACATACAGGGCCCAGACCACCAGGCTGCATCTGGGACTAGCACCACCCGACCCTACCTTCTCTCAGCAGATCACTTTACAAGCAGCTTTGACATCACTCTGCTGAGTGGCTTCCACAAAAGGAAGACCCTCGACTCAGACAGTCCAAGCAGGATGGAAGCTCTATATTTGAAACAACAGCCAAGGCTGTCCATCTCCAAGTGGACCAATAATGCCAAATCAATCAGAGTATGATGCTGTCTAAACCAGCCACAAGCAAGTTGTCCTGCATGAAAGATGTCAGATTTGCATCCCTGCTTACTCTCTGGGGAGCAAGGCTCAGATGAAAGTGCCATCAGAAAGGGCTGGAAGGCAGCTACAGTCTCAGGCCCCTGGGACCCCATGGTGGACTGGCCCTCACAGCACCTGTGAGTAAGAGTGCTTGTCACCAATACTCCAGAGAAAGGCCACCTTCCTTTCTTGTAATCCATCCCCACCAAGTAAAAGGGCTCATTGGAGCCAACGCATCTGACCTCATTGAGCACTGGCTGGGCTTGGAGAGTCAACTGAGCTTTCATCAGGACTTCCAGATCACCCTGGCCATCCCAATCACACTACAGTGTTGGCTAAACCACCCAGAGCAGGCAGCCTTGCACGTCGATGTCAGCTTTTTATGTCAGCCTATTCTCTGAGAAGCAAGGCTCGGAGGAATTGTTTATCGGATGGGGTTGTAAGACAGCTGCAGACCCAGGAAGAGAGAATCATCAGGCCACAAGGAGGCCCCAAGTACACTGTCAATACTAATCCAGAGCAAGGCTACTCCCTTTTCTTGTAATCCATGCACAAGGAGTGACCAAGGGGGTGCCGGAGAAAGCTCATCCAACTTCCTGGTGCCCTGGCTGGGATTAAAGAGTCAAAATAAGCCCTCATAAGAACTTCCAGGGCAGCCCGGCTGTCATGATCACAATAACAGTGCTGGCTAAACCACACCAAGCTGGCTGCCCTGAACATGGATGTTAGCCTCATATGTCCGCCTGCTCTCTGGGAAGCAAGGCTCAGAGGAATAGCCCATCAGACTAGAAGACCGCCAAAGACTCGGGCCAGGGGACCCCAGATCCTGCAAGTCCAGGCTCTAGCAGCTTCTGGGGAGAAAGACCACAGGACAATGGGGGCCCTCATACCTTGCATCTAATAATCCAAAGGAAGGTTACCTGCCTTTCTTGTAATCCATGCACACCGAATGAAAGGGGGCCATCGGAGCCAACACATACAGCTTCCTGGAGCCCTGTCTGGGCTGGGAGAGTCAAATGAGCTCCCCTCAGGACTTCCAGATCAGCCCAGCCATCATGATCACAATGCATTGCTGGCTCAAACGCTCTGCTCCCCCTTGAGCAGGCCGCATTGCACGGGAATGTCAGCTTTGCCTCCCTGCCTGCCCTCGGAAAAGCAAGGCTTGGAGGACAGGCCTATCGGACAGGGCTAGAAGGCAGCTGCTGACTCAGGCCCCTGGGGGCCCTGGGGCCTTGCCCAGCCATGGCAGCACCTGGGTGAGAATGACCAGGAAACAAGAGAATCATAGGGACCCTCTCCCTACTAATCCAGAGGAAGATTACCTCCTTTTCTTGTAATCCGTGCACATCAAGTGACAGAGGGGGCCATCCGAGAAAACGCATTTGAACTCATGGAGCCCTGTCTGGGCTTGAAGACTCAAATGAACCTTCATCAGGACTTCCAGGGCAGCCTGGTAATCTAGATGTGCCATAGGAACTCAATGCTTTTGTCTAGATGTCCGGGTTTTGGCTTGACCACATGCCCCCTTTCAAAGACAGGTATGTGGTTGCACCGTGACGTCTGAAAAAGGATTCTGCTCAGCCTTGAAGGGAACAGGGACTCCGAGGCCCGTGTTCTCAGAGCCCAAACTAGGAATCAGGCAAGGGGCTATGGGGGCAAGGGGGGGTCTCACGCAGCTCTGACCCAGGGTCCATTGACAACTTCTGAACCCAGACAAGCAAAGAGACACCTCCCCGGGCAGCACTTTGTCACACACCGGGCCAGAGGCTTCCAACCCAGGGCCTGTTGGAGCTCTGCACTGGGGTTCAGTAAGAGTACCTGAACCCAGACAAGCAGGGGAGGACTTGCGGGGCCTGCTGAATCCTGTCCTGTGCACTTTGCAACACAGCAGGCCTGAAAAGGGAGCCCAGGCCTTAGTCTTCCATCCTAGGGCCCACCGGGTCTCTGACCCAGGCCCCGGTCAGAGCTTCTAATCCTAGACAAGAAGGGGAGGTGTCCCAGGCCTGCGTAAACCTGTTCGGGCAATTTGTAATATGGCAGGCAGGAGAAGGGGGCCTGGGGCTTCCACCCTGTTCACTACTCATTCTTGTAATCCATGCACACCGAGTGACTGAGGGGTGACATGCAGGAGAATGTACCCAGCGCCCTAGAGTCTTGACTTGGAAGTTTCAAATGAGTCTTCATGCGGACTTCCAGGGCAACTTGAGAATCTGAACGCTGAGTTATGTGAAGGTAATGATGTTTTTTGTTTCTTTAGGCATAAAACTTCCCCAGTCACGTTGGCATGGCACATTTTCCACCACCCATGTAGACCTGGTAAAGGACCCTTAATTTGAATTCTGCCAAGGCCTAATCTTGACCAACCACTGTTATTTTTCTCTGGACACAGCTTCTGTGCAAGCCATTTTGAAGATTGCTATAATATCTCCTCTGTTGTAGTGACCCTCAGCAGATCCTCCAATTGTGTCTGTCTCCCATATCGTTCCTTCCACTGCCAACCAAAGTACCGTAGAAGACAGTTAATCCACAATTACATCTTATTTAGAGGCCAGTGACTTGTTGAGTCCTTCACAATAGGAATTCAGACCTAAGCACAGTACGAAATCAGTCTTAGTCTTACTTACAGATAACTTCAGAAATATACTGGATGGGGCGGCTCTGCTGCATCGGGTCTTTTGGACCACTCAGCAGCATTTGATACAGTCTCTCACCCCATCCTTTTCTCAAGCCTATTTGACTTTGGTGTCTTCAAGCATGTCCTTGTCTCTAAACTCAGGTACCAATGTCGCAGCAACATTTTTTGCACCGATCATTAAGTACTTTCATAGCTACTCTCAGCAGACGCCACCACATTGCAATAGTGTCGATTTGGTATGGCTCACCAAGCAAGAATTTAGTTGGAGCCTTCGTGAATCTAGCAGTTACCAAAGGTAGGTAACTGCAGTCCTGGCACATGTCCAGTGAAGATCTGTGGGTGGCGGCAAGGCTCACAGTCCCAGGGATTTTCCTAGCTGAGTCTTCCTTAGGCACAGTTATACTGGAATATCAAGTTACCACATTATCATAGTCAAAAATTCAAAGGCCAGCATTTCGAAGAGGTAAGTGCATATAGATAAGTATAGACTTATCATTGTTCACCGCATATCTATGTACCTTGACAGTATTTAAATTGCCAAGATAAATATATGTTGAGCTAAGTAGACCTATAATTATCTATACATATTTACCTCTTGTTATTTTGTTCCTCTATTTTGACTACAATGATGTCATATTTTGATGTTCTCTACTCAATAGTTCATACTTCCACCCTCAGGTCCACATAGTTGAATCCTCTTTGGGATGAGTTCCAGGACACCCACCGTGTCCTGGTGCTGATGTCACCCTGAAAAAAGTACAATTCAAGGCCTCCAGACTTTGATCAAAGTCACTCAATGCAGTCCTTGCCTAATGTAAAGGAATGTGCATCACCTCGTCTCTGCCCCTCGTAGTTTCTGCTTCTTCTTAGCTGTGTCTTCTTTGTCCATCTCTGATAAAACGCTTGCTCTGGCTTAATTGTAGTAATTCTGGGCAGCCTGTAACCAGTTATAGCATACAGCACATTCCTGGTAAAATGTTGACCCTTCAGTGGCGTATGTATTAATTTAACAATTGTCCTGTGGGACTCATCAAAAGTGTCTTAGAGGGAACCCAGAGTTACTCAGACTTATTCATCGGACCAAAATTAATTACAAAGAAGACAAAACACAGGACTGATATAGTTAGCATCTTGTAATGGTTTGACTCCAATCACGTGTAACAAACAGCAAGATAGTGCAGACAACACAATGCTCCAACAGTGACTATATTTACAAAGAACATAGGTAAAAGACACTGTCCAATTCCCAATGGTTGTATGCATTCATTGATTCATAACAGGGTTTGCATGTGTCAGTGTGGAATACCTTGAAGTTAAACTACACATAACAACCAAGACGTTTCGACCCACTAAGACTGTTAGGGCCTCTTCAGGATGTAGTCACCAGGCCACATAAGAGTAAGATCACTTGTGTGACAGGAGGAGCCACCAGGTCTTCAACCTATCCCAGTCAAGTATTTCAGTGCTGGGGCGTATTCTTTAAAAGCCAGAACCAATCCTCTTCATGTCAAATGCAGGGAAGCTGGTCCCATACAGATCGAACCAGTCCCAATATCGAAGAGAAATTGCTCAAATTGTGATTTCAATGTATTCTTCAACAAGCTCGCGGTGGAGCTAATCTCACTCCATTTGGAACCATTGCAGCGTGGCAAAACGGAGGGCCCTTTGGTGGCAGCATTTGTTGCAACATGTGCGCATCCGAACGGTGTAGACTGACCCTGTCCCTCACCCTTAGAAGGCGAATCCATGCCGGATTTCACTCAGAACTGTACTGAGTTCTTTGTAATTATGATTTGCACGCTTTTGCTGCTAAATTCACTTATCACGTGTCTTCTGTAATCTGCCTTTTAATTCTTTATATAAAACCTTGAAGCCACATTCCTTGTTCGTCATTCTTACAAGAATGTTTATCACCTGCTACTAAACAAACCTGATTTGGTAAAAGTGAGTTGGGGAACACCAAAGTCCGTGTATGGGCTAGGCCGCTCCCAGTCCTAGCAGTTGGCGTAGCCCATCAGCTGGATTTTAAGCAGTAGTGTCCGCGCCCGCACATTATGGAAGTGATCCATGAAATATTGTATTGTATTGTAAATGCATTTATATAGCACTTACTACTTTGACGAGGCGTCGAATCGCTTTTTCGGCGAGTAGCATGCAACTTCAGAACCCATAAAGGATTAGTGGTGAATTAGTATACTGAAATATGAAAGTAATTTGAGTGGTGGATATGTTAGTCAGTTATTTGGTTTGAGAAGGATAGCGGAGGGATAGAACAGGTTTGCATTTATATGGCGCTGTATGCATGGCATGATTTTGCCCGCCGTGGCACATTGCTGCCCCTCAGAGGTGGTAATTTTAGACATATTGTGCATAGCCTGGTATGATGGTGCCAAAGCACAAATATAAACCCTCAACCGACCTGCTCTCCAAAATCCAAGACAGACATGTTTGCCACTGCCCAAGTTTTAGAAACAGGCTTGGGCAAGGTAAAACATATTCCATTCTTAAATGCTTCTTTTTAGGTGCAGTCCCTTTTCAAAAGTTCTTTCCGGCCACCTCCCCTGATGTACACCGGAAGCCGACAACAACAAGCGGGCTGAGGCCCAGCCATCCCCCGAGCCTGCAACTGACACCGCCTGATCTCACATCCAGGCGTGGATCCGAGGAGACGCACCGAAAATAACCCTCAATCCCGTCTCTAGCTTAATCAATGGAGCCCATCCGCAAGCAGACCTCTCCGCTGGGACTGCGGGATCTCAGAGAAGAGCTCTAAGGTCAGAGGGGCTCCCAGAAAGCAAGATTAGAGGAGACAAGCACAGAGGAAAGAGAACACATATCCACAGACGGAGCACACAGAGCAAGGCGCACACTGTGCAAAGGCAAACAACAACCACACAGCAATCCCTGTCAGCAGTAAGTTATAAACAAACGAGAGCAAAGCACAGGCTAACAAAGACATTGCAGCAGTATAAATCGTTATGAAAAATGCATCAATAACGCGCACGAACAAGCACAGCGCCAATAAAGGACGTCAGAAACGAGCAGTCAGAAACGGTAAACCAGTAGTAAACAAACTGTGCAAATTACCAGCAAGCCTTGAGCAAATTCAGGCAGCGATCAAACACTGGGCCATCACAAAGTGAAAAAAAGGTAAACGGTCCGCTCTGGGTCTGTGCGAATCTTATGTAAAACATCTGAACACTGAACAAGTCTCAATGAAACGTTCAAAAACTTCGACAAACCCCAGCCTCTGCGGTAGGTACACATAGTTTGCATTACATCCTGTTGTGGTGTGTATTTATTTTTGGATTATTGAATATTTGTTCCCATTGAAATGAAGTGAAATTCTGTGAAATAGATAACAAATACTAAATCAGACAAGTAGGCACCGCTCAGCACTAATTATTAATTATAAAATACTCCTGAAATTCATTTGGACTTTTCTTCATAGCATTTCAGAGGATATTCAGTTATATACAGGGAACCATTTCCAATAGAAATCATTTTAAATGAACCAACTGGGATCTGCACCCAGGGTGTCAATTAAAATGATTAAAATTGCATGAATAGAAACAGTTGCCGACTAAAATAAAGAGCCTGCAGTGCTTCCTGTTCAACGTGACAGCGCATCCAGCACGCGCCAGTCTCGCGGTACCTTAAAGTAGGTTACGCATCCCTCGATGATACCTTAAAACAGGCCATAACCACCCTGCTCGCTCTGTGAGTCAATATGAGACGGTTCTGACACCCCCGATCCTCCCTGGGGTAGGATATAACGGGGCTTTTTAAATATCCCTCATTGGACGAAATAGCGCAGAGAAGACCCCAGGGAAGCATGGCCTTAATTTATAGATGCATTTTAGTGCGAGTTTCAACTGCAAACTTTTTATTTTGTGCGCTGAACTAGAGATTGGGCACAGGAGTCATTGTACTATGTGCGCCTTAAAGCGTGAATTACCTGTCTGGGTTGGGTGTGAGGCGGTGGCGGTGAGTCTCTGAGACCGGCCCAATAACTGTGTCGTTTTACTGTGTTGACATCTCATGAGATCATTCCTTTTGTCTATGCTGTCACTGTTTTAACTTTCAAATTAAATATATCTTCCTATATATCACATTTAGGACCTAGTTTCCATAGGAAAAGCATTTTTTCGTTTTGCTAATAACTTTGGCGTTGTTTGGTGAATCTTTACAAAATCTTCAAGACTAGTTTGCCACTCTCTTCAGCTGCTGTCTAGAAGGTTTTGGGGTGATTCCTTAAGCGGGGGCCAAGAAAAGGGGGGTTCCAAATCACATTTTCCTAATTCAATTTCCCTCAGGGATTTTACACACAACTACAGCCTGAACTGCTAAACGGAAATACACCAGATTTTGCAGGAGGCTAGATCTTGGTCCAGAGACATTGCTTTTTGGTGTAAATCTGTTCAGTAGTTTTGGAGATATTAAAGAAAAAAGATGTATGTATATCTAGAGACGCAGATTCACTTGCCATCAGCCATGATTAGCTGGCCGCAACCTGAGAGAAAAGTTGCAGCTGCCATTTTGTGAATTGGAACTCGACTCCCAGGGTCGGAGGGGGGTATTAAAATGTATAAAGGATAAAAGGGGTCAGTACCCTTATCCCATGGGACTGATGTAGGAATCTGTGAGGGACCCCTTATGGGCAAGAAATTGCGCTTGCAGAAGGATCTGCAGATCCACTGCGATGCTTAACGCAACCCCCTCATGAATCAAAAGCAGATCAACAGATCCAGACCCCTATTAAAAAAAAACTTCCTCCACTCACAGACCCACTCACACACTTTCTCACACATCCACTTTCACACCCACACAACCACTCACACAGCCTTATAACCTGTCACACACTCACTCAGAGACCTAGAGCACTACTCACACACATTCACAACCAAACAACCACTCACGGACCAACTCTCACACCCTCTCATAGACCCACACAGGACCTCACACACCCATATAAACACCCATGCAACCCCTCGCACACCTGGACAGCCATTCACATACCCAATCAGAGACCCCCAAACGTACTCACATACCCACTCATAGATGCACTCAGCCACTTACACATGCACTCACACACCCACACAACCACTCACAAACAATCTCTCTAAAACTCATACAGCCACTCGGGGACCACTCACACGCCCATACAGCCACTCACACCCCTTCAGAGACCCAGAAAACCACTCACACACCCACTTACACACTCATATAGCCACTCACACACCCATTCAGAGATCCAGAGAACCACTCACACACCCACTGACAGTCCACAGAGGCACTCACACACCCACATACACACCCATACAGCCACTCACAGACCCATTCACAAACCCACACCGTCACTCACTCACACACCCACTCATAGACACACACATCCAGTCACACATGCACTGACACACCCACCACACACTCACACAACCAAGTTACATGGACGTTATGATTATGAAAAAGCATTAAAAAATGTAGACATACACTGAACAAACCAAAGGTTACAGGGATGTTATAGTTAGGAAATAGAATTTAAACAAACCTTCGAAAATCACTAAAAAATAAAGGTTACAGGGACGATATAGTTAGGTTCAGATTTTACACACAGAAAACCATAGAATTTCAGCAAATATAGTTATCTCAAGTAACTATAACTTGTGCCCTAAGGTAACTATGACTCACATGGAGTAAATGTTTCCCTGTCGCTGTAAATTGGTGGTTCCTCTCGATTCAAAATAGGGTAGGTGGACTAAGAATTTGGCAGACAGGGTAGTCAATCACTGTTGCAACGGACTACTCTGTCTGCCAAACTCTAAATCATGCCCTTAGTACACACTGACTGCAAGTTTGTTTAGATTTTCATGCCTCAGATGCTTTTGAAATGCCCTTTTGCCTGATGATGACCCTCTCATTCGTTCTACTAGATCAAAACTTCGACTGTCTATAAGCGGATATCATACCAGTATAGACTTATTTCTACTACTGACTCAAGTAATTCGCTCTGAATAGTATTCATCACTTTTGACACTTGTGTTAGGCTGAAAAACATTTTGAATCCTTGGTGTTTTCAACATCATTGTTCTATGTAACATAGCTCCATCACTGTACTGTGCACTGCACCACCCACACCCTCACTATTTGAAACATTTATATGTCCCTGAATTTAAAACACTGTGTTTACAGTTGCATATATATCTGTGTCCTTTGCTTTGTAATACTAATGTTGAATATTTAGATTTGGATCTATTCCAAACCAATCATCAAGCAGTAGGAGCAGTGTTTAATTTGAGCCGGAGGTTTCCGTTGCTCAGCACCGGCTCCTAATTGTCAACACAGGGGCTTGTGACAATCTGCCACAAGGTGACGCTGTCTGGCTAATTTAGAGATGACCACAACAACAGTTAATTATTAATTCAATATACGTTAAAAATTACTATTACCAGCCGCCCAAGCCAAGCCATTCCAATAGCTTAGAGGTCCTGAAATAGTCCAAATTGTCCCACTTGTAGGAGTGTGATGGTTAGTAGTTGTGTTGTTACTATTAGTGACAGCTGGGTGGGGCAATGTGTGGTGCAAGCTGCCGTGGCCTCCTGACAAGAGCCCTGGCACCTATTTTTTTTTTTTTACAAATTAAGCACTGAGTAGGAGGAACCACTTGCTTTAATTTGCACGTTAATACCCGAGTTCCTCTTAACCATTGGATTGTCCTATTTTTACATGCACTGTTTGTTACAGTGACCTTTTGATAATGTCTGTGTGGGAACAGACAACCCTGCTCCCTTGTGTATGCTAGCAAGAACGTGGGGGAATATACCACATGCAGTAATGTATCTAGTGTGTCATCGCCCCTACTGCAAGAAATGAAAAGCACTCCCCCTACTGCCCTGGCTGTTGTTTGGATTACAAAATAAATAAATAATCGGGGTTCAAGTGGGCACTTGCGGCCTCTGAGCACCGGTGTCACTGCACCCAGTGGCAGCCAGCACGGATCGGGGTGGTGGGGTGGGGGGAATGTACATTTTAAAAAAACACTTAGCTAACACCGCGTCCCGCATATCTGCTCTATCTCTCGTCCGTCAGACACGGGTCAGGAAAAGGCTCAAAAACCAGGAAACACACCAAGGCTCCCCTGACCAATCACAATGCTGCAATGCAGCGTTGTGATTGTCTGAGCACCATAGTTCGGGGCTGAGATGGGGACTTGAACATGTTCTCCACGCAAGCTGTAATGCAGCCTGCGTGGAGAACATGCAAAGTGTGCATGATTGTTTGCCCGGCCCCAGAGGGCAGGCCAAGCATTCATGGGCACTTGGAGTGGGAAAACCACTCCTCCCTTGCTCTGAAAGCAGAGCAGTCCACCCACCCGCACAGCAGCTGGAAACAATATGATAATAACTTAGTTATTATCATTTGATGTTTCCTTTACTTGTACTGCTTAAAAGCAGTGGAGCGACGCTCCTCCACCTTCGTGGAGGAGCTGCCACTGGCTGCACCAATGGAAGCTACATCCCTGACCACACAAAGTTCTGTTGATGCTTGGGGGCTCCAATCCTTCACCGCGTACAAGGTGCGTTAACCTTGGGTGCAAAAGGGCTCGATATCACCAAGCACATCCAATGATGTTAGTGGGAGTGCATGAAAGTGTGGTACATAAGGACACACCACAGAGTTTCTTTGGTGGTAGGCAAGTCACTGGAAGCTTCCGCAAAGGAGCATTCAATTGAAAGCTGCATAGATATTTGCAAGTGAGCGAGCGTTCTATAGTACTGTAGGGAATTGGGTTACTGGTTGACTGGGATTTGAGCCCTGGTCCAGCAGCAACCACAAGCCTGGTCAGGGTAAGGCACAAGCAAACCCCAAATTAACCTGTGCTCAACCCCCTGGTACCCTGCAACAGAACAGTCAGGCTTAACTTAGAGGTAAAGTGTAAAGTATTAGTGCAACACTTTAAACAGTAAAACAGTGAAAACACCACACAAAAAGATAAATAGAGCCTAATTTAATAAATAAAACAAGACCAAAATGTCAAAAATCCCATCAGTAGAACCGTAGTTATGAATTTTTGAAGAATAAACTATAAAATAGCATCTAAAATGTTGGTGTATAAAGCAGGTGGGGGGGTTCCCCAAAGTATGAAACCATCTGGGCACCCCTGTGGGCAAACATGCTTGGCTCAACTGAATGTTTCCTCTGCGAGCTGCAGGAAGCTCCCTATATCCTGGTTCAGTGACAACCATTGACTTTCGTTCCACCTCAAATTTTATGGGGAGCCTTGACAGATGCATTGACTATCATGAGCAACTACTGCTTCCCTGGACTACCGATAAAATGATGCCTTCTCGTGTTTGTCTTTTTTCACTGTCTTTTCTATGTGCCGCCACTCTGCTGTTGCGGATGTGCACTTGACTGCGACAAGGGACATGCATTTTGTTTTGTTTGGTCTTCTTTATTATGCCTGAAATCAATAAAAATGTTTTCGAAAAGTATAAATCGACTCCCACTGATATCTGATCAAGCTGGACTGGGTCAAATTCAAAACTTCAAGCCCACCTCGAAGGAGTGCAGGTCAGATACAGTCCCAGAATAGTCCTGCTGAACTTTTACCTACTCAAGTTTTGTCCCAAGAGTCCCATTTGCAGTGGAGAGGGTCACAAAAAGGAAGGCGAGCATCGCTGGCAGTTGTCGGTTTGGAGTGAAGAGCAAACAAGGCTTCGCATGCTGGTGAGCTGGTGCTTTGCACTGGCGGGCCTTCCAGGGATGTCAATGCTGTGTGGTGTCCGTGCTAACAGGCCCGTTCGCAGTCACAAATAGCCCAAAAGCTTGATTCTAAGAGCGCTGAGCCACACCAAGAGTCCACGACCACAGTTGTGCCTTTGAAGAGGGGAGAAACTTCTAGAGGCATGCCTTTGAAGTGTACAGATGCCCTGCCTTCATGGCCCTGGCTCCAGACTAACTACAGGGGGTATGCAGCCATTTGTGTGGATGCAGGACACAGCTCATTCAAGTGTAAGTAGGACTGTGCCCAGCCCCTCCCTCCCATCTTGCCAGTGATGGCCCATCCAGTCACTCCTAAGTTCCATTGTGTGTGGCTGTCTAGGAGGAATACATAAAGCCCAACTGTCACCCACACCCAATCATGTGACCCAGAGACAGGCTGCAGGCACAAACGAAATGGCTAAGGCACCAAAATGGCAACTTGCTAAAAGTGTCATTTTTAGAATTTTCATTTAAAATCCAACTTCGCCATAAGTTAGGATTATAAATTAGAATTTCAGAGACATCAAAGATGAACCAGCCATCTTTTCCAGTTTGGAAATTACAAAAATGTAATAAGTAAATTCAATGTTATCCTATGGGAGAGGTAAGCCTTAAAGTTATGTAAAACAAACCTAAGAGTTTTTCACTACCAGGACATGTAAAACTTAAAAGTAGATGTCCAACTTTTTAAATACACTGCAACTTGCCCTTGGGGCTGTCTAGAGCCTACCTTTAAGGCAACCTATATGTATTAAAAATGAAGGTTTGAGGCTGGGAAGCTGCACAAACAGTCTCTGCAATGGCAGGCATTTTCAAAGTGCTACTTAAGCGGGTGGCACAAACAGTGCTGCAGGCTCACTAATAGCATTTAATTTACACAGGCCATAGGCATATGTAGTGCCTCTTTACTAGGGACTTACAAGTAAATTAAATATGCCAATTGGGTATAAGCCAATATTACCACGTTTTAAGCAGAGAGCACAAGCACTTTAGCACCGGTTAGCAGTGGTGAAGTGCACAGAGTCCTAAGGCCAGCAAAAACTAAATAAGCAAACACAGGAGGTCTGAAGGCAAAAGGTTAGGGGGAAAACCACACCATGGATGCCAGGTCTAACAAGTACTATTCAGTTCACCACTGTACCCGCAGTCAAAAAATATTCTTATCTCTTTAGTGCCTTTAAAGATTTTTTTTAATTTGTGGTAACAATATTACAATTTATTTTCCTGTGTGGAATATTCTCCTTTGGGACTAAGTTCATGGAGATTTGCCCCGGTCCAAGCACAATTTTACAAGCCTATTAAAAATATGGTTATTATGTAAATGTTTTCTTTATATGATATTTTCCAGTTTTGTTGCAGAAGTGGGAATGTGTGGTAATGTGTATGTGTAAAATGGAAAAGTTTAATATCCTCATCATTAGCACATGGTCTTTGACGGAGAACAAGACTGAAAAGGACAGGAAAAAAGTTGGGACATATAAGGAAATGGTGGCAAACAGAGAAAGGAGACCTGGGTGCCGATTACGATCCGGTAAAAACCGGGTACGGACCGTCGGTCGGAGAGTTTTCTCCATCCGACTCGTACCCGGTCGGAAAACTTTACAAACATGGAATTACGATTCGCACGGAAACACCATTTCTGTACGAATCGTAAAAAACACCGACCGACGAAAATATACGTACAAATGGGATCCGTGGAAAGAGCCGACGTGACGTCGGGACGCTTTCAGGCAGTGTTTCACGACCCAGGAAGTACGATTCGAACCGACAGCAGTCCGGACGGCAATATTTTTACGGCACCCAAAAAGTGCCGGAAAAGCGAAGTACGGCGCGAAACGACCAGAGTAGGTGGCCCGGTAAGCGCCGTACCCCCCCCCAGCCCCCGCATGTACGCGCCGTACCCCCCCCAGCCCCCGCATGTACGCGCCGTACCCCCCCCAGCCCCCGCATGTACGCGCCGTACCCCCCCAGCCCCCGCATGTACGCGCCGTACCCCCCCCAGCCCCCGCATGTACGCGCCGTACCCCCCCCCAGCCCCCGCATGTACGCGCCGTACCCCCCCCCAGCCCCCGCATGTACGCGCCGTACCCCCCGTGTATGTACACCCGAGTACGAGTCGAACCCCCCCGTGTATGTACACCCGAGTACGAGTCGAACCCCCCGTGTATGTACACCCGTGTACGTTCGAGTCGAACCCCACGTGTATGTACACCCGAGTACGTGTCGAACCCCCCCGTGTATGTACACCTGAGTACGTGTCGAACCCCCCCGTGTATGTACACCCGAGTACGTGTCGAACCCCCCGTGTATGTACACCCGAGTACGTGTCGAACTGTACGTGTCGAACCCCCCGTGTATGTACACCCGAGTATGTGTCGAACTGTACGTGTCGAACCCCCCCGTGTATGTACACCCGAGTACGTGTCGAACTGTACGTGTCGAACCCCCCCGTGTATGTACACCCGAGTACGTTCGAGTCGTACCCCCACCCGTGTATGTACGGTGCGTACCCCCAGCGCTATGGGGGTACGCTGGGGGTACGCACCATGCATACACGGGTGGGGGTACGACTCGAACGTACTCGGGTGTACATACACGGGGGGGTTCGACACGTACAGTTCGACACGTACTCGGGTGTACATACACGGGGGGTTCGACACGTACAGTTCGACACATACTCGGGTGTACATACACGGGGGGTTCGACACTTACATGTGGGGGCTGGGGGGGGTACGGCGCGTACATGGGGGGCTGGGGGGGGTACGGCGCGTACATGCGGGGGCTGGGGGGGGTACGGCGCGTACATGCGGGGGCTGGGGGGGGTACGGCGCGTACATGCGGGGGCTGGGGGGGTACGGCGCGTACATGCGGGGGCTGGGGGGGGGTACGGCGCGTACCGGGCATCTGTTTGGACGTCTCCATGGTTGCTATTGGAGTTCGGTGCGGACGGTCTTTTAACCATACGGTTGTACATTCGGACGCCCGGGATGGATCGTGATTCCCCGGTCGGACTTCGCTTTTCACGTTTGTACGGTAAATCGTCCGAGGACGTGTCGGGCACTTTTTCCGACCCGAGGACGTGTGGGGAATTATTCCCAATGCGACTCGTATGGGCTTTTTACCATGCGAATCGTGATTGCCAGTTTGTACGGCACTTGTACGATTCGTACGGTAAAAAGACCGGATACGAGTCGTACGGGAATTTTTTGTACCGGATCGTAATTGGCACCTTGGTAGAGAACCTGCAAGAGTGATTAAAGAGAGACAGAAATTGTACACTGGTGGAAGAAAGATGCATGGTGTAAAACAAAACTGTATTAAAAAAGGAACAAGGAACCCCAAGAGTCTGGAAGGGACATGTGGTATAGGAATTTGTAGAGGAACATTTGGTCCCGCACTACATACAGTAGATCATATAATCAACACAGAGGAACGTATAAGAAGCACCATCTCTGTACACCGGTGCTCTTATATGGCTACGGACTGATTTTGAATTGTTTTATGGCCTCACTGTACATATGCCTGAGCTCAGTAATTCACTCTCCTTGTGAATATTGTCCCACTTTTCTGTTTTTCTTACCTTCCAAATAAATGAAATGTAATCCATTTGGATTAACAAAAGACATAGTTAACATTGTTTCTCTGTGTTGAGGATATGTTCTATTGTATGTAGTGGGGAATCAAATGTTCCTTTAAAATAAAACTAGGCATGCTGGGGGAAGGCCGGGCAGTGTCCAAGATGGGCACATGCTGTTAACTCTTTTTTGCAGCCTTCTCCATACTCCTTTCCTAAAGCATGAATCGCTGCTAATACCTTCACCAACATGCGGATCTTGCAAAGAAGTAAAGGCTCATGGAGAACCCTGACAGGAGTCCTTATGAGTTCTGATTACTGAGGATTGTGCTCCGAAGCTCCTGATCACAAAGCTCATAAAGATGGCACCCACAGATGGAAAAGCGCACACTTAAAAAAAGAGAGGATAACCGGATTTCGCCACAGTTTCTACACCATTGCTTTTATTCCTCTGTGACTACAGAGGACAATGGAGCAGCACTTTACATTCAGAGGTCCCTCTCATCTGAAGTAAAGAACATTGTGAGAGACACGGAAGGGAAAATGCTAATGGTGAATAGCTTTCTGGAGGGAAATGAAATTACTCTTGCATTGGACTTGGTTCTCTCTGCAGGGTCATCCCCAAATGTTTTGCCCCCAACCCTCCTATTTTCTGAACTTGTTTTTGTTAGCTTTAGGACTCTGCACTTTCCCACTGCTAACCAGTGCTAAAGTGCTTGTAATCTCTCCTTCAAATATGGTAAAATTGGTTTTGCACCCACTTTGCACATTCAATTTACTAGTAAATCCCCTGTAAAGTGGTACTACAGGTACCCCTGGCCTGTACATGTAATGCTACTAGTGGGCCTGCAGCACTGATTGTGCCAACTACTTTAGTAGCCTTTCAGTCCTGTCCCACTCCTCCCATTGCATGCCTGAATAAACATTTTGCCTGGCCCAAACTTTCCTTTTTAATACATATAAGTCATCCTTAGGGTATTCCTTAACCAGCCCATAGGGCAGTGTGTGTTGAATTTAAGAAGTTGGACATGCACTTTTAAGTTTTAAATGTCCTGGTAGTGGAAAACTCTCACATTCGTTTTTCACTAGTGCAAGGCCTACCTCTTCCTTTGGATAACTTTGGGTTACCTTATTACCTTTAATAAGTGATAGATTTTGATTGGGAGCAGGTAGGAAAGTGATGTTTGGTGTCTAAGGAATTGTCATTTAAAACCCTCTTCAATAGTAAAGTCGGATTTTAAGTCACAATTCTGAAAATGTCACTTTCAGAAAGTCTTCGACACTGTAAATCACTCTCTTCTGCTGCATAGGCTCCGCCATGCAGGGATTTCCGGATTGGCTCTTAAATGGCTTCACTCCTTTCTATCGGATAGATATTTCTCCGTCTTTGAGGATGAGGTGTCATCAAGCCAGCTGCAACTGAGTCACGGCGTTCCCCAGGGATCATCCCTCAGCCCTACTTTTTTTAATATCTATATGAAACCTTTGGTTGAGGTGGTGCTTCCTTGGGGAATTCAGCTTGTCACCTACGCCGATGACACGCAGCTGGTTGTTTCCCTTGTGAGAGACGATTCTTTACATCAGGGGATTAACAATCTTACCCCTTGTCTCTCCAATGTCCTTGACTGGATGACCTCGTCCTGCTTGAAGCTAAATGGAGCCAAAACGGACATTATGCTGCTGGGCTATAAAGCCCCAATCAATTTGGACCCTTGGTGGCCGCAGTGTCTTGGACCCCCTCCGAAGCCTAAGACCAAAATAAAAAGTTTGGGGGTCTGGCTGGACTCTGCCCTGAACTTCCAGCATCAGGCTAACAAAGTAGCCACGACCTGTTATGGGCTTATGAGAGTTCTTAAAAAAGTCCTTGACCTGCTTCCTTTTGAATCCAGACGTATATTAGTCCAGTCGCTGGTTCTCTCGCGACTGGACTATGCTAATGCTATCTATCTAGGGACCTCAGCAACTACAACAAAAACGTTGCAAGCTGTACAGAACTGTGCAGCTCGCTTACTCATGAAAGTCCCCAAACGGTCATTAGCAAAGCCCTCAATTCGATTGCTCCATTGGCTTCCAATCCATGAAAGGATTGTGTTTAAGACTATGTGCTTGGCACATAAGTCCATTCACAACCTTGGACCTTCCATTCTGGACCCTTTCTTTCATCGTTATCATTCGGTTAGATCTCTTAGATCTAACCAACGCAATCTGCTTGTTGTGTCAAAGGTCAGGCTGGCCCGCATGGGCGGCCGCCGACTCTCGGTCCTAGCAGCTAAAGAATGGAATTAACTCCCTGACAACATCAGGCTTGAACCAAATCACATTGCCTTCAGGAAGCAACTAAAGACATTCTTGTTTAATAACATCTTCTAATGCTTGATAAGGTCCTTGGTCTTGACAGCGCTGGGATGCTCTAGGGTAGCCATGCGCTATATAAGAAGGTATTCATTCATTCATTCATTGTCATTTAAAACCCTCTTCAATAGTAAAGTCGGATTTTAAGTCACAATTCTGAAAATGTCACTTTCAGAAAGTCTTGGCATTTTTTTGTCCTAACCATTTGGTGCCTCAGCCTGTTCCTGGGTCACTTGCCTGTGTGTAGTTAGCAGTTGGCCTTTGTGTTTTCCTCCCAGACAGCATCACAATAGAGGGTCTGGGAATTGGTAGGATGGGCCATCTCTGACTTGATGGGGCAGAGGTGCTGTCACCAGCGACACTTGCACTTCAAAGCCCTGGCTCAACTCACACACAAAGGACTACACACTACTCTATTGTGCTCCCAGACAGACTGGGACCAGGGCAGGGGGGCAGGAAAATCCAGGTACCTCTGTAGGGGAAAACTCCAAAAGCTTCTCCAACTTCAAAGATATAAATACGAACCCTCAGATCCACTCTTCAGTACACTCCTGGGCCTGTGGATACTACAGCAGAAGGATGTTGTGCTGCTTGAGGCCCCTGTCCTGCTTGCTGAGAAGGAAGACTGGACCTGCACCCTTCATCCCAAGCTGAAGTGACTCCAAGGGTCTGCTGACTGACATCCTGTTAGAGCTACAGGGACATAACGAGCTCTAGAGGCCTCCCTGCATTTTCCCAGCTGACCTGCAACTGGATCTGCATATGGACCTGCAAATGGGCCTGCATGAGCCATGCTGGCCTCTCTGGAGTGAGTTCCTAACCTCCAAGATGTGCTCCTCAGGTCTTGGACCCTTTGTGAATCAGTTGAACTGTTCCTTTAAAAAAAGGAGAAATCTTGATGTTTTGGGTTTTTGCAAACAGGCCAGTTCGTGCCAAGATCTTGCTGCCCGCTAATGTAAGGCCTTCTCTTTGCGCTTCAGCGATGACTATCCACAACGCCCTCCCTGCTCCTCGTGGCCTCCTCCATCACACTGGACTCTTTGTACTACACTTTAGAAGGTACCTTTTTCAGTAGGACTAATCTGGTCCCTGTATCATGCCTGCATTCCATTGAGATCTGCCTTAGCATATGATTTTCACCTGGTCTCGTACGACCAGATAACCATGAGTGGTGCTTTGTGCTTTTAGGCACTAAACATACCGTAAATCTTTAAAATTGCATATCTCCGTTTCTACTGATTGGGTTTTGTCGTTTTAGTGTCAAATAATTTATTAAAGCCTGCTCTGTTTTCCTAAATTGATGTGGGATTGTTCTTTTATTGTTTTTTCAATGTATTACTGCTTGTGTGCTGCAAAGATACTTCACATATTGCGTATTCAGTCAGACTGCTTACGTGCCAAACTACTAGAGGGTTAAGCACAGGTTATTTTAGTGCCTTGTGTGGTCTGTTGCTTGAGAAGGGTTCACACCTCCCCCCTACCAACAACCCAATTTCTCACATCTTGCAACAACCAATGAACCTAAATTGGGACAGTATACTTTCCTCTGCAGCCTTAGTTCTAGAGAAGAGTTTTCAGGAGGTTATCGGATTTTTACGGGAGATTTTAATTTGGTTTGAGACTCCTAATTAGATAGAACAAGTGCAGTGTCATCACACACACAGGTTCCTTCTCTAACAACTTAAAAACTTGTCTAAAGATCTGGGGTTACACACTGTATGGCAGGCTCAACACAAACATAATGGGTGTTATACTTTCTTCTCGCTGGTACACTGCTCACACTTGAGAGTCAATTATATTCTGGTCAACAGTGCACTGCTCCCCATCAGCTCAAACTCTGATATTGAACAAATCTTCATATCAGACCATTCTCCCAGTCACCCTAGACTTAGGCTTAGACTGGAACGACTGACCAAATTGAATAGGGAGGTGTTGCCTTCATCCCCTCCTATTGAGAGTTTTGTTCACGAAGGACAAACTTCGTACCCATATGGAAATTAGATTCTAGACAATAGCAATGGAGAGGTCTCAACTTTGAACCTATGAGATGCCTTTAAGGAAGTATTATGGGGCAATTGTATAGGTAATCTGTCTAGTGTCAGGAGAATTAGGCAGATGCAGAGGAAACAACTCAAGGAGGACCTGTGGGCCTCAAAGCTGAATTATATAGCATCACCATCTCTACAGTTACTCTGCTTGGTATCATATAACAAAGGACAAATAAGAACTCTTGAAATCAATAGAGCAGAGAGTCCCTTCTCCAGCTGAAAAACGCATATTATACACAGGGCAATAAAGTGGGTATGCTGCTGGCGCAACAACTCAGACAAAAGCAGAGAGGGGGTGCAACAAAGGGATTAAAAGTGACTCCGACATCCTCTTAACATGGAAGAAAGATTATTCTAGGGACTTTCACAAGAGTTGTCTGACAGAATATCATGAAAAAAGATATAGTTTACCATAATATTGTGTTCCTATACTTATAATGGGAACAACAACAGAAATATTTTGTCAAAAATGTACTAGAAAAGAATATAAACCAGAAACAGGTAAGAATATCATTTTTTTAAAATAGATTTCGGCTTTAAAGTAATTCATTTAAAATGGTTAATTAGTTAAAAATAATATACTGTTGAATAGTTATTTGCATAGTTATACGTGTGTGGGTGTGTGTGTGTATGTGTTAATATATATATATATATATATATATATATATAGTGTGTATATATAAATACATTGGAAAAATATAACAAGTTTTAATGAATCTGTATGAGTGTGTGTGTGTGTACATATTGTGAGTGTGTGTATACATATATATGTACACTTGTTTGGGTCAGATAGTTTGTAATTTTAAATGTGTCATTATGTTTTTTAATGTAATTATTCATTTATACTGTAGTAGTGGGTCATTGTGTTTATTAGGGGAATAGGGTAGGAAGTTAAATAAATTACAAATGACTTAATTTTAATGTCAATTATTGTTTTATTGTTATTTAAATGTGCAATTGTTTAGTAATTATGTACATTGTTTAATTGTTTCTTTATTTGTTTAAGTTCAATTTTATAATTTGCAAACTCAGGTATGCAGCCAGCAAGTAGAGACTTAACCTCCTTTGAACAGGTAGTGTGTCAAACTTGAGAGGCATATTCTCACAGCTTTATACCCTCTTAATAGATTGAGGGGCATTTTTTTTGTAGCTTTCACGCAGCACAAACATCCCCCTTGCTGCACTATGCCCTGTTAAAGTGAAAGGGCAGAGATGTTCCGTATTTAACATAATATGGCACATTCCTGTCTTTTCCTTGTGCTGGCACCCTTTTGGCCACCTCACCTGAGAAGGATTAGCATTTTTTATGCAGTCCCAGGTCTATCACTGATGGAAAATCTGGGAATGCACCAAAATGCATGGGTGGGTCTGTGGGAACACCCATGGTACGCCTCTCTGGGTCAAAGTAATGATCCTATGCAATCAGCCATGCATTTTGATGTTACATTCTATTCACTAACACCAAAAAGTAACGCAGCTGAAAAGCAGGCGTTAAAGGGACAAATGTTTTCATTTCTCTGTGCTTTTCTGACTTTGCATGTGTGTTGCACTGTACAGCACACATACAAAGTAGGGAGAGCTTTTAAACATGTCCATGCATAATATTTTGTACAGGAAGGATACTCTTCCTGTACAAACCCTGTGCTATACTCACGCACGCACCCTAGCACTCTGGCGCTAAGATGTGTGCCCGGTGCACAGCAGCTGAAATCAGAGACGGCGCTAAGGAGAGGAGAGGAAAGAGTCAAATGTCTGAATATGGCACTGCCTGCTCTCTCCCTGTCACTCAACGCCGCTTGGCATCTTTGGGCGCTGCGCTGCGCTGCCTGACACCTTTCAGAATCTGGGCCTCAGTGTCTTAGGTGTGGACTGATCTCCATCAGAGCATACATAAGATATTGAGCAGAGAAGTTCACAACAAGACAGTGGCTGATTGGTTGCGGAGCCCAGCTAAACTGCTCATGCTTTACCCCCCACGTCAGCCTCAAATACTACAGAAAATGCGATGTAATAGGAGGCGTGAAACGCATGTGGTGGGATTGCCCTCATCTCGGTAATAAACAAACTGAGAATAATCCCTCTCTGCACCAGTTTATTTTACTAGAGAGGGAAGCACAGGACTAGCAAAACACACATTATGTTGCCATTTTTCGATATTTGACATCCGTCTACACGCTGACTGCTAGCTGATTTAGTGTGCAAAAAAAACTTTAATTCCCTCCTTTACCGCTTACTCTCGCACTCAGGGGCGCCAAAGCAAGTTCTTGTTGAATAGTGAATTGGTGCTGTTCAAGGGCCCAATATTCCATTTGTACAATTTATTTATTTCCAACCATCCTGTAGTAGGAAAAAGCTTTAAACATTTGTACTTCAACGATGAAGAACTGAAAATAGCAATTTACAAACCACGTGAACAAAATGCACTATTTAGCAATCAGTGGAAAGCAGTGCTTTAAATGGGCCAGTACTGTCCGGTACGGAGTGCCAGCACTTTTTTATTTTGAGAGGGAGAGTACTGGCACTTCTCAAGAGAAAGGCAATACTTTTAATTGGAGAGTACCGGCACTTCTCAGAAACAAGCAGGTACTCTGGCACAGAGTATATTAACCAGAAGACAGGGTCAGAGCTTTTAAAGGACCAAGCACCAGACGTCACCAATAAATCAGCCTATTGTATTGATATCAAGCCTCGGTGCAGTGAGATCTGGGGTGTGACCCACATACACCCCAATTTGGTGGTTAAAAACCACCGTTGCCAAATCACACACTGATCCTGCACCCGAGAGATGTATATTTCGTATACCCCAATATGATGTGGCTTATTGTGATGGAAACATTACAAAAACAAAATTACTAGGCTTCCCATGCATACATTTATCTATGAACAACGTAAGTCTTGATTGTAGCTTTTTTTACTCCATTCTTTATTGAAATTCAATTATCTTCCTTTAACATCAAAAAAATTATTGCTTTGCCAACGCGTTTCATCCCTCACGGGACTTCTTTAGGGCTCATCAAAGTGCTGTCTTTTTTGGTGGTGAGTATAGTGCCTGACCAATGGATTTTTTAGTTTTGGCCCCTGGTGGAGGGGGTCCCTGTGATTCCCTTCCTCAGAGGTGCCATGGGAGTTAGGGTATCCCTACCGTACCCTCTTATATGTTTATTATTCTTCAACTTCTTGATACTGGATCTGAGACCCTGTGTCATGTAATGGTGTCTGCAACAATTGTGTTCGAGGTGTGTCCAGCTAATCTGTTCGCTCCGTCTGGACTGGTGGGGAAAAATAGCACCGTCAGATAATCAGATTGCTTAATTTTTTTTATTTCGGGCATTGAAGAAGTCCTTTGTCACCATTTGTCTCAATGTACCTATTTTTCTTTAACCATTTCAAGCCCAACCCAGGCACCTCTTTAAATGCGAATCGCTTGAAAATGATGGAGCGGACTTGCAGCAAATTATGAAAAGCACACTTTTTGAGAAGAAAACTAACTTTCTGCCAAACGTAGTGTAATTCCATTCAGATGTTTTTCCTGTATCTCTTTCTAACATTTCCTATGGGAATTTACATCGGAAAATGACATTTTGGGACCCTCCTTTTCTCTGCCTCCACTGGACGGATCACCCTGAAACTTTTTGGAAAAGTTTTGTGAAGATTTATCAAATAGCACCAAATTTATTAGCAAAACAAAAATGCTTTCCCTATAGAATTTCTGACCTAACTATAACTACACAGTGGCAGCTTAGCTGCTGCCACTATGTAATATATATATTATATAAACTGTCCCAAAAATAATGGGAGTGGAAAGCTGAGATATATATGTATATATATATATATATGTACGTAAATCACCTTTTGTCTCTGCCTCACTCGGGTAGAAAAGTACGGAGAGCGGACCCAAGGGTTAGTGCCAAACAAATTAACTTTATTTAATGTTCGTCAAGCCTGTCCGCCATAACGCGTTTCGACCCCCACTCGGGCCTTGATCACATGACGCGCTGCCATGGGAATAAGCAGCATTTTAAAGGCAACAATTCAGGAAATGACAACACCATGACAAGATAAGCATAGAAAGCGAAAAATCACTCTTTGACGTTTTCCCCCCCCCCCTCTCTTATTCTCAGAAGAGGTACTGTGCACAACCTGAAAATATTTTCATCGATAATTATATAAATATATAAATAAATATACAAATAAATACTTATATCAATATAAATATTAAGATACTTTTAAATACATAAAAACATCTATATCAATTAAAAAATGACATTTGTCCAAATATGAACCAAATGCTAATACATTTTGAAAATAATGTCATGTTAGATTGTGCGCTTTTATGGATTACAAAATTTAATTTCCTCACTACAGTACATTCCAAGTTTGTCAAAGTTCAGCTTATCCAAGTATCTACAAATGCCCATGTGGGCTTGTATAATCAATGCTCGTCATGTTGACTCCTAGAAATGTATCCCCAAAATTGCCACTACAAAAAATTGATAAGTGCAAATTAGTGCAATTGTATTAAAAAACACATAGTGAATAAAGAGACCAAAAATCGGTCCTCCTTTTCCCATTTAGATTCCCACAAAGAGAGTGTGACTATTAATTTGTTCTAAAAGTGTATAGATATGTTCCTCTAAATTACAGTAAGTTATGCCAAACTTATTTTTCTGTTTATTGTTTTCCACTCACCATTCTTATTCTGTTTTTTTATATATTTATTTGTTTTCTTAAAAAAAGAGAACTTTTCTTTTTACACCTATTTTTGGTATAAATATATACTTTGAATATGTTTGACTATATTATTTACAAAAGCAGCCATGTTCCTTATCAAATTTCAATGTGAGCCCACATTGATATGCCCCGAATGTTGAATTAGAGGGGAAACTATAGACAAGTATGGAAATCTTCGCTCAAATTCAGTCCCACTGGATTTTTCGTATCCAGCTCCAAGATATACCGTGTTTCTAGTAGACGCAATTTGGCCTCCCGATTGCCACCCCGTTTCATTGGCAACACTGTATCTATCACATAGTAGTGAAGAAAACTCGGGTTGCCATCGTGCATCTGTTCAATATGCCTGGCAACGGGGTAGGCCTGATCTTTATTCGAGATGGCCCTGATGTGCTGGAGTATCCTCTTGTGTGCCGGCAGCTTGGTGCTGCCAACGTATTTAAGCCCACAAGGACACTCCAGCACATACACAGCAAACTCGGTTTTGCATGTTAGTCTTTTATTGATCTGAATTGGTTTGGATTTGAATGGACTGGAGAAATGGGTTTTGCTGCAACCAAATTTACATGCTTTGCAACTGGGGCATTTTTTGAAACCTTTAGATTGAGCCATCCAAGTAGTTGGAGAGGCTGACTCTGGGCTACTCCTCACTAGACAGTCACTCATAGAAAATGATTTTCTGAAAGTTAGTGCAGGTTTATTAGCTACTAAACCCCCAATTACCGGATCACCCTGAACCAAGTTCCAGTTTCGATTATAAATCTTCCTCAGTTCTTGATGTTGTTTACTGAAAGTTACGATGACCCTAGATTGTATATTGGGGGCCATATCTAATGATGTACTATGCTTGATTTTCGGGAGCAAAGTATCTGTTCTAGAAAGAAGTCTCGTTTTCTTAATAGCCTGATCAATCATGTTTAATGGATAGCCCCTAGCCAGGAACCGACTTTTGCTTGCCTCCTGGGCAATGTCACATTCAACATCTGAGCTGCAAATTCGCCTGATGCGGAGCATCTCCCCGTGTGGGATGCTGCGTATCAAATGTTGCGGATGATGGCTGGACGCATGAAGAATTGTGTTGCCTGCAGTGGATTTCCTACACAGTTTTGTAGCCAATACATTGTTATGTACAAATACCTCAACATCTAAAAAACAGACTGACCGTTTACTAACAGAGGACGTAAATTGTAGATTTAAGCAATTAATGTTGAGCATGTTCACAAATTCCTGTGCGCCTAGCTCTGTGCCCTTCCAAATAAAAAACAAATCGTCAATGTACCTCAGATAGATAATAGCATGTTCTTCCATGATTGCCCTGAAGTCGCCTATCAGGACCTGCTCCTCCCACAGCCCCATGTGTAAACAGGCGTAGCTGGGGGAGAAGCAGGCACCCATCGCAACTCCTCTGACTTGATGATAAACTTGATTATCAAAAAGGAAAAAATTCTGTTCGATGATAACCCCAATTTATTTTATCTTCTATGCTCCCCATAAAACTTTCATCTTCTTTCTTTCATGAAATTGGTGTACTCACTTCAAAATGTTTATGGAACGATAAAAGAGCTAGAATTTCCTATAAATACTTCAGGAAACCTTCTGAATTGAGAGGTTGTAGTCTTCCGAACTGGAATCTATACCAAGTATCCTTTTTGGTGGCCCAAGGAGCAACCTGGTTTTTACCAGAATCTGATTTTATTCCTTTATGTGTTCATATAGTATGAGATTTATGCTCTCCCTTTAGTACTCTTTCTCTGCTCACAACTTCTAAACTTACAATTGCACGTTCTCAACTAATTTTATCAGATACAGTTAGCGCTCTGAAATATCTTGATCAGAAGCTTTTGAAACCCATTCATAAATCAAGATGGACATCTTTATGGCTTAATCCCAAACTTTTTACTGATATCGAATTTAACACTGCTTCTTTATGGGCTGCGAAGGGTATCAGACTAGTGTAAGATCTTTATTATAATAATCATGACCCTCTCGCCTTTTCTTTCCTAGCTAGAATATATAATCTCAGTAATTTTGATTTTTATACTTTTTTAAAGCTAAAAGTTAAACTTTCTAAGATAACCTTTTCTATAGATTCAGTTATTGTTACATTTTCCGGTATGTGGTTACGTGCAGGCCATATTGCTTCTAAAATGTACAATTTTTTATTTACTCCATTGCCTTCAAAACCCACTATTACTTGTGTTAAATGGTCCCACCATTTTGATGATGCTATTTTTAATCATATTATACAGGATACCTGGCAGCTTGGGAATTTATCCCGTCGCTACTAAATTGCTCCTTCATTGACTCAATCTACATTTTTCACTATAAATCTCCTACATTGGACTCTCGCTTGTTTACATAAACTAAAACTACGAGATAGTGATTTATGTTGGAATTGCAATTCAGAACCAGGCACCAACCAACATATATTCTTTGAATGTAAATTATTAGATTCCTTTTGGTGCCCTATACAAAAACACTTTTTCCCTAATATTCAATACACCTCTAACTCTTTCCTTGCCTATGGTTATGCTAGGTCCCTGGGCTGCAGTTACCCCTTTGCCTCTTGATCATACAGATTTGGAGCTATTAGATTTCCTCTTATCCATTGCAGGCAAAATTATACTGACAGAGTAGAAATCTTTTCATCTTTTATCTTACCATACCTGGTGGACCTGGGTGTCACATCTTCGTATAGCTCACATTCTTATTGAAAAGAAGAAAGACTCACATCCAATTACTAACAATGTATGGTCTTCTTTGGATAAATATGTGGATTTGTCCACTCGGGGTTTGTTTGTTCAACATCCCGTTGGGTCCCTTTCTTGATTTTATTCCATTTGGTGTGGCAGATGTCCCATTGCATCCTCTTCACTTCAAAATTCTATCCTTTTTTCTCTCCTTCATTCTTATCCTCGCTGAGGTATTCTATTCACCATGCGATACATATTCTGTTATACTACTTGAGAATATAATTAATACTCAATGAATTTGTGCATTTGTTAATGAGCTTGAGGCATAACTGATCTGTTTTACATTATAACCTCCTACCTTTTTTCACCACAATCCAGATAGTGCCTGTCTACATGTCTGATCTTTTTGTATCAATATGAATTTTAAACTGTATTTCTTTCTTTAAAATACAATAAAATATATGAACACTAAAAATAAAGAACTTGTCAGTAAGGAAATATGTGACAGCAAATATATTCTAGCTTGCTTAATTGATGACAGAGACTGCATTTTAAAATATCTTTCAGGGTTAAGCAACCTGCTGCAGGAATCTTTGTGTGACCAGCAATTTTGAGGGGATTATAATAATGGAAAGATAACTCAGGTGAATAATGCAGTTTTGTATCTTGCCCAGTCACACTTTTAACTCATAAAATAGCATAGAGGGTTAATGTACCTGCTGCAAAGTAACTTACAGATCGCAGATTTGAGTTTTAAGTAGTTAGGAAAGTGGGCACCTGCTTTTGACACTGTCATTTTGTTATTTCCAGTTCATAAGTTGCAAACCTTTTAATATAGCAGAGCGGTCTCTTTACCGGCATCAAGGAGACGCATGTGAACTGTGAGGCATGGCTTTAGATCCTTTCTGTTTTCTTTCTCAATCTGTTATTTTAAGATTGCCAAGAAGGGTTCCTTTGGGAAGTAATATGTTCTTTTTAGTACAGACAACCACTGTGCTACATTTTTTATCCTGACTTTCTGCTTCTCCCGTCCATTCACTCTTAACATATAATATCTACAAGTACGGACGGTGTACAAGTCCTATGCCTTAAAACCCTCAATGTTATGTTCCATTTCCTAGGCATTGATTTACACACTTGTGCGGGTTATTGTGCCCCCGTGTGTGATGTAAAGTCCTCTGACACCCTACACTGGGATGCATTACAAGAATAGGTTCCTTTAAAATTATTTGTGTAATTACTCATACACACACACACACAAGCCTTTCTTTTTTACAGTGCATTCACATACCTTCCATATGGGGTTGAACAGTGTCAAAAACCTGCCTCCATAACATAGGTTCTCTAAAGTACCTGTGAGGTGATAAGCTGTGTGCCTTTGTATCCTTGGCTCCAGATGACTCCCGGCAAAACGACAGTTGAGCAAAAGAAGGGATAATGACTCTTTAAATCAAGCCTTTGTTTTAGACCTAGTTGGAAGTAAAAATAAGAAAGTTCCCTCGCTCTCTGCATGTGGCAATGTGCGTGTGCGGCCTTCTGATGTCCCAGTGTCTGAAAATGACACCAGGACAAAGAACACAGTATGTTTCCCTGGGTATCCAGGTCAGAAAAAGCTGTAGGAACTGGGGTCCGGTGGGTTCCCCCCCACTTTCCAGCACTGGGTGTACAGTTAGTGCATTCCCCACCACCACCCCACAGGGCCTTTAAGTGTGCCATCACTTGTAAAGTGCCTGGAGGATGCTGACTTCACATTGTGAGGGTGCTACATGTGTGCCACCACAATGGATACAAACGGAATCGCAAAGATTCTGTGCTCCTACTGTACAATAGAAGCGCTCCAGGGACTGTATTATGGTAAATGCTCATTTTCATTGTTGTGCCCGGCGTACATTTAAAAAGTGAAAATGTGCCCTATTTCCATGAATGCGCTGCCCCTAGGGCAGCCGCGAACTCGTGCAGCCCTGGGGGCAACGGATTCCTGTGAAAAACGGAGCGGCTGCTTTAGAGCCGTTTCGTGTTTTCACAGTGCGGGCAGCAACCTGCCTGCACTTTTGAAGGGGATTAGAGATACCCTTGCAGGCGGCTGCAGTCAGTGACTGCACCCACCTGCAAGAGGATGTCTGGGGGGTCCAAGGGCCTTCCTCCCCTCCAGAGGGCTGCTGTCAGGGGCACACTGACAGTTCACCACCTTTTAGATGGTGCACTCTGTGCGCCTCCTGAGGGTTTCTTCAAACTCTGTGCCCACGTCAGTAAATCGACGCAGGCGCTGAGGTAAAGGGATTCCAGCATATACATGGGGCACGCCCCCATGCAAATGGGGGAATGGCCCCTGCAGATGGCGCTGGTGCTTTATGTGCGGCAGCGCTATTGTTATTACAGAAGAGGCCGCACAAGCGTCTGCAGACCCTTCTGTAATTTGAAAGTGGGTGCAAATGCCCATTGTGCCCTCAGGGTACTTTAACGTAATACAGCCCCTGGAGGGCAAACAGTGGGTGTAAATGCCCCTGCTGGTGCCAGTGCAAAATATTTAAGGGTAGACTGGCTTACAATCCGGGAACACTTTTGCTGACCTGCCCTCACAATGGTAGATATTTTTTCCATATAATGATCTTGACATGCATTCAATGCTAGCTACCTTTGTGTATATTATGTATGCATGAACATAGCTGGGAAGCTTTTGTTCCTTACAAAACAGCAGGCAATTACAGTGAAAGCAAATGGAACACTGCAAATGTTACTGCCTCTCCTACAGTGCGTCTCTCAAAATAGCCTGAAAAATTGGATTAGTGGAGCACAGTTTGTAATATAGCATGTGCTCCAGGCATTTACTTCGGAAGTGCCTATCCGATCTGCCAAGACAGCGCAGTTCCCAGCATTGCCTTGTTTTGTACTGGTTGATAAGTGTGCCTCTGTTTTCCTCCCTTTGCAGCAGCTACCAGCTGAATTTTGTTGTTTTTCACATAAAAAGTATTGATGAATTTCCCTTTTCACCGCCACCTCTGGCTGTGTTTGTATGAAGTCTGCTGTGATCCCTGGGCATGCGCACAAACCCCACTGTTCTGTTTGCAGTCAGCAGGATAGGTGATGAGGTCATCAGGAAAAAGACAAAAGGTAATTCCCTATTTGCATATCCCTGTGTTCCCTAACAGACTCATTGCCTGTCCACTGCAAACCCCTGGAGTCGACATACCTTTAAATCAGAGGTGTCCAGCGTTGATTCAAGAGGGCTCGGTCCATACCAGAGTTCTAGGATAACCACTCACTATGTAAATTAGTTCCACTTAATTTATTGAACGCAAATGTACCTATGTGGCCTGGATCTTCCTCTGTTTGACAAACATTGGATACCCCTGCTGAAGCATACATTTTGTTTCCATGCCAATTTGCTTGTCTCTACTTGCTCTTGACACATTTTCACTACATTTGCACAATAAGATGGTGTCCCTTTGTCTCTGGCCCACTATTTCTTGAACACTTCCTCTATATCTTTACTCCTTGCATGTTCTTTGTTCTTGTAAAGTTATTTTGAAAGTTTAAAACTACTAGATAGGCTTAAGTAGGGCCAAAGGTAAAGATAAGACACCCTTCTTCCAGAAAGAGCGGCAATTATGCTGATGGTAACCCACGACAAACTGCTTGCGCGGTAATTTGCCTCGCATGCCAGAGGTATGAAATTCTGCCAAAAAAGGCAATTCAGGCCTGATTCACAAACTGCATTTTTTAGTACATAAAATAGTAATACAGAAGTACCACTCACCTACTACAAAATGCGATTCACAAACCTACAGCCGCAGGCCTCAGCCTCTCTGATCTTTTGTGTGCGGAGATCACCTCAAAGGTGGTGAAGCTCTCTGTACTTGTAGGTATATGTTTTGTAGTAAATGTGGGAGGGACAATGGGGAGAGGTTGAAAAATGGGGAATACCTACTACTAAACGGGAGTGGTTTATGGAAGTTTGAGAAGGGGTTTAGAGGGGGACATGCTAATACAAACCTACACTCACAAAAGGTTGGGGCAATTGCTACTCACAGTCTACACTTCTAAAGTTGCTACAGTCCTAAAGGTGTCAACACAGTAGTAAATATACTCCAGCCAAGTCTTGAAGTAAGTCAAGCACCACACAAGGCCCCTCACAGGTGCTGTAGTGCACCCAAATAGAAACCAGTGTTGGCAGGGAAATAAAATAACACAAAAATATGAACTGACTGTGCTGTTCCCTTGATTAATCAAAACAACACTGGTGTTGGTACTACAGGTCTCACAATAGCAGTGTCCTTTATAGGATGCTCAGACCCTCACCCAATGTAGTGGCATGCTTCATCCTCGGGCCCAATATATAGATGCAAGGAAAATTAGGACAGTTCACCCACATAAAACGGCACTCATCTTCACTGAGAAGGCCAGATTCCCTCCATTCCAGTAATTTAGCATTAATCTTCATTGTACTACTAGGAATGGGGTTTTCATTGATCCTTCGATAGTGTGCCTCATTATTCAGTTGTCTAGATACCTCCTGCATGTAGTCTTCACGATTCATTACAACGATGTTCCCGCCTTTATCGGCCTCCCTTATAACGATATTTGTATCCTTATTCAACCTCATCAAAGCTGACCTCTCGGTTACTGTGATATTGTTAATTGCTTTGGGAGTGAATCTTTGGGGAGTTTCGATGTTATAAAACTCCTCTGTGACCCTGTCATGAAAGTCATCGATGTTGTGATGATAGGAGTGTGTAGGTATAAATTTTGACGTGGGGCGTAATCCACTATCAATACTCGCACTATGGTTGATGTCAAGATCTTCAAGGACCGTGGTCATATTTACCTCATCATCTGGGTTTAGGGAAAGTAAACAGTGTATAGATCTTTTGTTTAATAGGGTAGTGGTCATACAAACCACCGTTATCTATCAGGCATACAGACCCATCTCCTTATCATATACCTACAAACTCACTTATGTGTTGGGTTCCCATATGTATATATTTTAAATGGAATTCCTCCTTATTTAGAACATTAGACAACATACATGTTGAGGCAGGATGTATATGTTTTATGTTTTTTGTGAAAGCTTTAACTCTTGTTCTGTGCGTACATTTGACTAATATGTCCCTCCTTTTTATAAAAATTGTATATAATGTATTTATATGTGAGATTTATTATGTTTGTGTTCTGTGTTTCTCAATTATTCGTATGTAATATACGGTATTGTCATGATTTATATGTATTGTTGGTAATGTAGGTTGTTGTGTTTCATGTGGTATAAGATGTGTTTTTATATACATGTATGTTTTTATTTGTATTGTTTTACAGCCCTGACGAAGTTCGTAAAGAACGAAACGCGTTGGCTGAGTTTGACTTTTCTGGGATTTGAATAAGAATAAAGGAACAACCTTTGGGATATTTGAAAAGACTTTTCCTTGAGTGCACCGTCCCTTTGTTAAAAAAAAGTTTGTATATCTGGTTTTCCAGTGGAGCACAAGTGCGGCTTGCTCTGGACGTGTTTTTGCACCAACTAAGAAACTGTATATTGAATTTGGATCTGGTGTGCTTAACATTGGTCAGCCGTACGGTCCTTTTGTTCACACTGGCAATTCATTAGGACCTTTTATAAGTGCCCTAATCTACGTCAGGAGTTCGTATTTGTATATGTAGTCAAGTGTTCCCGTATTAAAACCAGTGTTGTGTTGATTAACCAAGGCTGCATATTTTCAGTAAAGGAAGGGCTGCCTAATACCCCTCATTCATACCCCTCCTCTTGTTTTGTTTTTAAATAAAGTAGCATTGCATAGGAACTAATGTTAAATGAATGAAATTATTTTGGATTTGAATATATATATATATATATATATATATATATATATATATATATATATATGTCAGCTTTCCACTCCCATTATTTTTGGGACAGTTTATATAATATATATATTACATAGTGGCAGCAGCTAAGCTGCCACTGTGTAGTTATAGTCAGGTCAGAAATTCTATAGGAAAAGCATTTTTATTTTGCTAATAAAGTTGGTGCTATTTGATAAATCTTCACAAAACTTTCACAAAAAAGTTCATTCACCTCAGCTCCTTCTGGGAAAGTTTCAGGGTGAACCGTCCAGTGGAGGCAGAGAAAAGGAGGGTCCCAAAATGTCATTTTCCTATGTTAATTCCCATAGGAAATGTTAGAAAGAGATACAGGAAAAACATCTGAATGGAATTACACCACGTTTGGCAGAAAGTTAGTTTTCTTCTCAAAAAGTGTGCTTTTCATAATTTGGTGCAAGTCCGCTCCGTCATTTTCAAGCGATTCACGTTCAAAGAGGTGCCTGGGTTGGGCTTGAAATGGTTAAAAAAAATTAGGTACATGGAGACAAATGGTGGCAAAGGACTTAAGCAATCTGATTATCCGAAGGTGCTCTTTTTCCCGACGAGTCATCTCGGTCCAGACGGAGCAAACGGATTAGCTGGACACACCTCGAACACAATTGTTGCAGACACCATTACATGACACAGGGTCTCAGATCCAGTATCAAGAAGTTGAAGAATAATAAACATATAAGAGGGAACGGTAGGGATACCCTAACCCCCATCGCACCTCTGAGGAAGGGAACCACAGGGACCCCCTCCACCAGGGGCCAAAACTAAAACATCCTGCAGGACCCGGAGCTGCCCTCCTGTGAGGTACTTTAGTACTCCCGCTCGAGTTGTACCGCGGGATCATGCAAGCTTCACATAGTGAAGCATGCACACACTTGCTGAAACGTGAAGGTACAGCAAGTCTGGGAAGAAAAATGTAGATTAGGGTCCACTGAGGAGTGGGTGATCATGGGGTATTGGCAACTAAAGGCTGTGTGCAGTGGGGGGGGGGGGTTGGCTGTCCACAGAGAGTTTGGTGCAGGCCCTGGCTGTTGGCGTGGTAGTTGACCACCCACAGTGGGTGCAGGGCCTGGCCGGATACCATTCAAAAACAGTAACCCAATTTCTTATAACGGTACAGCCATTTCACCTGCTGATATTATAGCAAATGTAACTCACCTGTTTATTGTTAATGTAGATGGTTTCTTAACCTTTGTATTGCCATTAAATTAAAACAAACAACGAGCGAGGTATTTGAAAGGGACTAATAGAAAGATGGATTATCTTCAGTTTTTCAACCTTTGTAGAAAATCTGCTAAATTACTTATTGTTCTTCATGAAAGTTGGAAATAATTTTGTAAATAAATCCTGGCCCTGGCTAGGAATTACTTCATTGGGTAAGAAAGTTTATGTAAGGTTCATGAATGACTGATGTTCCAATCTCTCCTACACTTTTAGCTGATATTATTGCTAACAAGAAAGTGACTTTAGCTGTTACATACTGCAAGGAGACCTCCTTGAATGGCTCAAATCGAGGAGATTGGAGTACATTTGACACTAGGGATAAATCACACAATCATAATGTTACGTGATCAGCTGGTCTTTTCAGCGAAAAGCTATATAACAATCTATTTACTACATTTTCTATTGTAGACGAAGATTGACCTGTTCTCTGAAAGACCGACTGGCTGCCCACTGGGATCTAAGTGTGGCCATTACTAAATTCTTCATGAATCCCTCTCTTAAGAAATCTAGGATTTCAAAAGGTTATAAAATACTGGTTCAATTTTTTAAATTGGCATCATTTTGTGAAATTTCCTAAGTTCATGATGTAAGATTTGCTAGTATTAAGTAAGGTGCTTAGTCACCGACATATCAATCGCTACTGGTCGTGAACAACCCAGGTTTTGAAGAGCAAGCCCCTCTATTTCCAAGCCGTCAATCACGGGCTTCAATATACTTGGAATGACACATCTGGAAAAAATGAAGGGGCTGTTGAATCTCATTAAGTTCGTATTTTCTTTAATAAGGGGCAGCTGAGGTTGCCTGCAACTTCGCCTTCTGAATCTTCTTTAGCATTCTCAGGAGGAGGGGAGTAGGACAAATGGCATCTTATTGACTCTGCATCCACTGCCCATGGTTCCCCTCTTTGTTCTCTCATGCAGAAAACTGGTTGTTGTGCATTAGTTTTGGATCCAAATAGGTCAACCCAAGGTTAACCCTATATTTGAGTAATTATATGAAATATCTTGTAATTCAGCTGATAGTCTGTTAATGTTGGGAAATTCATGCTAAGATGGTCTGCTATCATGAATGTATATGGTTGTCAGGGGACCCAGATTTTCCTCTGAGCATATTCCTATGAAGTATCTTAATATGGCGTTTGTTGGGGATCTTGTTTCTTCTTGTCTATTTACGCACATTTTTCTCACTGGTTGTCTGTTCTTATGGCAACATCTTTTCTCTAGATTAATAGCGTGAAAGCTTTCAGTTCAAGGAAATTTGCTACCAATTCCCTCAACTTGGAGGATTGGAGGCACTGTGATGGTGCCTTTTCCCCTGCACTTGTTTGTTTTCCAATACCACACCCGCAAACTATGTGGCTGGCATCTGATGTGATCTCCACTGGAATTGGTGGATGAAGTGCTACTTCCTTTAGTAAAAATTCATCCTTCATCAACCAACTCAGCTCTTCTTTCAGTGTTTTTGTTATTGGAGTGGATTGTGCCATGCTCATCAAAGTCGGGTTCAATGATTCAATAGACGCCTCACTAGCAGCTTCAGATGCATTTGTGACCATGACATTGGTCGCAGACTCCACCAGACCATGGATCTCAGGAACTGTTCTGACATTGTAGTTTCTGCTTGGAGTTGAGGTGATAGTTGATGCTGAAGAGTCAAGGCAAAGTCTTTGGGGAAAAACACCTTTCACACACTGGTTCTGAAGTGTGTCTCTATGAATTTTAGGTATGCAGTGGTTCGAGTCATGATTTCTTCAAATTCATCAGAAAGCCACATTTTTGTAGAACTGGACACACAACATGGACTTGTTCTCATGCCTTTTATAGCGGAGGAGTGTAAATTACTCAGTCATCTAAGTAAGGCATAATCTGTATACCGTTTAGTTGTAAAGCAGCAACTGTAGGAGCCAATATCTTTGTGAGGACTCTCGGTGCCACTGAGAGGCTGATACGCAGTACTCTGAATTGTTAGTTCTCCGTCCCGAAGCAGAATTGAAGGTATTCCTCAGAGTTCTGGTGAACTGGGTCTCAGGTCCCCTGAAGGGCTGCTTTCATTGTGGGGAACCTGAGTTATGGCTTCTCTCCTTTACCACCACCATCAAAGCTTGTCTCGTTACTTAATCTCTCGATAATCAAGGGTTTTGCAATTGATATCCTGAACTCTACAGCTCATCCTTTTTCTCATCATCAAATAACTTTATTTCAGCCTTCAGGGCCATAAAAGTGCAAGTGCAATACAGAAATGAACACTCAATAAATAAATTACACAATGAAATTCTGTACAGTTTGACATATCACATTCCCAGATAAATATTAATGATGCCATGAAAAAACTATAATAGATTATCAACTAGTATGGTCAAAATGAATACTAAAATGATGATAAAAGTTGTTGCACTGGCGCTAAATACAAGCAAGATAAAATTAGTATCCCAGAGAAATTTAAGCAGGGGGTGGAGTCCAGTCGTGGCTGGCATGACTCGCGGGTGGGGGATCATAAGGGGGGGGGTTAATTTAATAAATAAAAAAGAATTACATTCGCCTCCAATCCTACGTCATTTTTCCTCTCTCTGCTCCCACGAAGCAGAAGCAGGCAGACTCCCGCTCCTCCCCTAAGCCAAACAAAACGCTGTAATGGCAGCGTTGTGATTGGCTGGGACGCCACCGCACAGGCATCTATGGGAAGGCCGTTTTCTCCATGCAGGCTGCATGCAGACTACATGGAGAAAACGGAGAGTGTGCATGACTGGTTTGGCCAGCCCTGGGGCCGACCAAACAGTCAGCGCCCACAACATTGGTCTAGTCACTCCCCCCGACCCGTATACCCACCCGCCCCCAACCAAACACTTCTTCTAGTTTCTCGCAGTGTGAGAAGCAGAAACATAAAATGGTATTTATACCATTTTATGTTTCTGCTTCTCGCACTGCGCGAAAGTATTGGGGCAACACTCCTCCGCCCATTTGAGGAGCCACCCCTGGTCTTTCTATGCAGTGTCCACATTGCCCCAAGGAACTTAGCTACAGGTATGGCAAGCGATCAGCTGCAATCAGACCTCAGGATAAGAAGTACAGCTAGGTGGCTGGTGAAGACGCCCACAATTGGAGGCTAGCCAAGATTTGCGGGGGTGGGCATAAGCAGGGCAAGCAAAAAAAACATGTGCAACACACTTAACGGAAGAAGACCATGCAGAACATGTGTCATTGGCACCAGCAGTCTATCTCTCAGTGAAAACTCTCAACAGGAGAATACCCGCTCTAAATTGGAGGTATAACTTCCTGCCAGGAGGTACAGTCATTTGATCCCAATATGGTTCGTAGCCTCTCAGAGGCTTGAAAGGAAAACATTTTCAGGCCAATTTGGGAAGATCAGACCTCTTCTGTGGCCATTTGCCTCTGCCGCTGACCAATAAAGCTTCTTCAAGAGATTGTTTGATGGGAAAGAAGTAGTGGCTGCATGGGTCCAAAGATCGGGGACCCCAATGCAGTGCAGCAACTCTTAGATACTCAGTAGCCAAGGTATTATCGCAAGATGACCTGCCAGCATGACGTCCTGAAGGGCTACGACATAGGTGCCGATTACGATCCGGTAAAAACCGGGTACGAACCGTCGGTCGGAGCGTATTCTCCGTCCGACTCGTACCCGGTTGTCAAACATGGAATTACGATTCGCACGGAAACACCATTTCCGTACGAATCGTAAAAAACACCGACCGACGAAAATATGCATACGAATGTGATCCGGGAATGCTGCGGCGTGACGTCGGGACGCTTCCAGGCAGCGTTTCACGACCCAGGAAGTACGATTGGAACCGACAGCAGTCCGGACGGCAATATTTTTACGGCACCCAAAAAGTGCCGGAAATGCGAAGTACGGCGCGAAACGACCAGAGTAGGTGGCCCGGTAAGCGCCGTACCCCCCCCCCAGCCCCCGCATGTACGCGCCGTACCCCCCCCAGCCCCCGCATGTGCGCACAGTACCCCCCCCCAGCCCCCGCATGTACGCGTCGAACCCCCCCGTGTATGTACACCCGAGTACGTGTCGAACCCCCCGTGTATGTACACCCGAGTACGTGTCGAACTGTACGTGTCGAACCCCCCGTGTATGTACACCCGAGTACGTGTCAAACCCCCCCGTGTATGTACACCCGAGTACGTGTCGAACTGTACGTGTCGAACCCCCCTGTGTATGTACACCCGAGTACGTGTCGAACCCCCCGTGTATGTACACCCGAGTACGTGTCGAACCCCCCCGTGTATGTACACCCGAGTACGTGTCGAACTGTAGGTGTCGAACCCCCCCGTGTATGTACACCTGAGTACGTGTCGAACCCCCGTGTATGTACACCCGAGTACGTGTCAAACTGTACGTGTCGAACCCCCCCCATGTATGTACACCCGAGTACGTGTCAAACCCCCCCATGTATGTACACCCGAGTACGTGTCGAACCCCCCGTGTATGTACACCCGAGTACGTGTCGAACCCCCCCGTGTATGTACACCCGAGTACGTTCGAGTCGTACCCCCACCCGTGTATGTACGGTGCGTACCCCCAGCGTACATACACGGGTAGGGGTACGACTCGAACGTACTCGGGTGTACATACACGGGGGGGTTCGACACGTACTCGGGTGTACATACACGGGGGGTTCGACACGTACAGTTCGACACGTACTCGGGTGTACATACACGGGGGTTCGACACGTACTCGGGTGTACATACACGGGGGGTTCGACGCGTACATGCGGGGGCTGGGGGGGGTACGGCACGTACCGGGCACCTGTTTGGACGTCTCCATGGTTGTTATAGGAGTTCGGTGCGGACGGTCTTTTAACCATACGGTTGTACATTTGGACGCCCGGGACGGATCGTGATTCCCCGGTCGGACTTCGCTTTTCACGTTTGTACGGTAAATCGTCCGAGGACGTGTCGGACACTTTTTCCGACCCGAGGACGTGTGGGGAATTATTCCCAATGCGACTCGTATGGGCTTTTTACCATGCGAATCGTGATTGCCAGTTTGTACGGCACTTGTACGATTCGTACGGTAAAAAGACCGGATACGAGTCGTACGGGAATTTTTTTTACCGGATCGTAATTGGCACCATAGTGTGCGATTTCTAGGGTAGACCACAAACAACTCCACTATAACAAGGGACGGAGCCTACCGTGGTCAATGAAGCTTCTTACACCCAAGTCCAAAAAGAGCGGGAACAAAGGAGTGCTAGGAGGGAGAAGTGCAAGGGTACAAAAAAATTGTTTTCAGTGCTTGGAAGTATGTCAATGTTTGTGAACCCCTGTAGCTCAGCCCATATAAAGCTGGCCCCAAGGCGCTGGCCTCATATGGTTGAAGGTCATCGACAAATAGGTTTGGTGTGAGAGTCCTTATATTCTTTGAGAACTGCCCCCATTTTTAGTTTTAGGGCAACTTTGGTCAGATGCTGTTTCCAAGACATTCTCCCACTGAAGGTGATCCCCAAGTTTTTCTATTTGTAGAAACTTTGGATCATCATCTGCAAGATGGAGCGGGGTAACTCAGAGCAATGCTACCTGAAGAGGAAGGGAACAACACGAAATAGAGACGCTAAAGAAATACTGACAAAGATCTGGAACCTGCCCATTTTTAAGCGAGAGCTGGGACTCAGTGCCTCAATTGGATGCAAAGACACTGGTGACTGGAGGCAGGGGCGGTCACCATCACTGGCGAGGGCCCTCTCTCCTTCGGACATGAAGATCTGTGCAGGAGGGCTGTGAGCTCCCTTGGGATGGAAGCACAGGCCAGGATAGGGTGATGGTGTCATCAGTGATGTTGGACTCGTTGATCCTCGGGATCGCATCAATATTTTGGGTCTCCTTTTGAGTAGGCCATGAGGCAATGCATCTACCCACCATTACGTGATGGAGTCCTCTGTATTAGGGTACATCATAGGGCCGGAGCATAGCTGCCTGAGTAGAGACTCTGTATGCTTCGAGTAGCAGCGCTGCACGGATCTGGTCTGCCTCGTCGCCAGTCAAGTGTCCTGGTCTGTAAGTGCTGGCGGGGGCAATAAACCATGCAAAGGGCAGCTGGTCCCAGCTCCAGTTTATTAGCCCGGTCACATGACCTATGACATGGATGGTGGATGGTGTGGGCAAGTGTGCGGGACTGCCCTCTTGAAGTAGGGAACTGTACGGTGACGAGTCCTCCTGGACACTACAATCCTCTGCTGCAGGGGCTAGACTCATAATGAGTTACATCCTCCCTTCTGCTCTCGCTGTATGGTGTGGGCTACAGTTACCTGAGGGTCTGCAGGGCAGCCCCCCAGCCTGTTCCTGAAGGTGATAGTCTGGTGGATATCACCCACAATGTGACTATGGTATGGGGAGATTTCCTCCCTCCAGCTTGGGTGGCTTTGTTTGGGGGTCAAGTGATGTTTCATGTATAGGGTTACTACCCAGGCCAGGGTATAGCTGTGAGGTCTGAGGTCCTTGTTGTCTGGCTAACTTGCCATTGGTAGAGTGACCAGATTTTGAACCACAAAACATTCTACAAGCAAAGAACAAGGGCACAGAAAAACTTAATTAACAAGACTTACCAACATGGAAAACTTAGACAATGAGACTCTAGGGGGTAATTCAATTAAAGGTTTTACACGCAAAACCATTGCTGTTTATAAATTGCATTTTGATAATGGCTGCTAATTAATCCTGCACTGCCACACATGAAAGATTGCGTCCCTCTGTGCTCAATCAAGCCTCTCGGAAAATCTGTGCACGTGATAAATGTACTGAAATTAGCTGGCACAGATTGTGGGGAAAAAAGAATGATGGCCCTTACTCTACTAGTTTCTGCCCCTGCTTGGGGGGCTGTGGCCTTTGGGTTTCATTTTACCATGGGCTCAGCTGCTCTTTAATCACCCTTTCCCCTGGTACTTAACTGTAGGTGTCGGCATCCCATTCCTTCCATTTAAGGCAGATTCACTGCCTCAAGGCCAGTGCAATCTAACTTGCTCATCAGAAAACCACTGGCAGGTGTGTGGTCCAGGGACCCCAGGGGGCCTATTGCCTCAGAGGTCCTGGGGGCGAGGTTGGACGTTCCAAAGGTAGTATCACTCAGGATTAGGACCACTTTTTATCAGGTGATAGAGAACACATTGTTTCTGTTGCACAATAAAATGTGTTGTCACTCCAAGAGTGCTGCCCTGTTCCTTTGGAATGGAGTACTGACGGGAATATATATATATATATATATATATATATATATATATATATATATATATATATATATATATATATATATATATATATATAGTCATAGTTAAGTTTGTGCTTCCTTAAGAAATGCATTTTTGCTTTGCTAATAACTTCCCTAAAAAGTGCTCTTTTTTTGCCTAGTTTCTTCATTGAAAGTTTCATGGTGATCTGTGAAGCGGGGGCTGAGAAAAAGGGGCGGTCCCAAAATCCTCATGCATTTGCCATAGATTTTTTGGAACGAGATATTGCAAATACTGCCGGGGTAAATCTGTTCAGTAGTTTTTGAGAAATTAAGGTACACAAATATTTGTATATCTAGACGGTTTGGTTCGAGGCACTCTCATGAGATTCTCAAAAGTGCTACTTAAAAAAAAAATAGATTGTTCCAATTGGCCAAGGGGGCTTTTTTCTCCTTGGGTCCTCTCCCTTCTGTGGCCAACATTTTTTTTTAAAGGTTTTTTACTGGTATCGCACTGTACTCCTGCAAGACCGCAGGAAAAAAAATGGTGGCCGCCATATTCTTTTAAAGTAAAATGACACCTGAGGTGGGCCAGGGATGGGGTCAAATGGAATATATATTGGCGAAGAGGGTGCGCATAAGGCCCCCCTCCCTGAGCTGATCATGGTCTTGAGGACACCATCCCCAGGGGCCCTGCATAAACTGCGTCACCACTGCCTCCTCCCGAAGCCTTGAAGGTGACAATCGGACACCGGCCGTTGGGGGCTAGCTCTGCTGTGGTGCTCAGGGGAGCCAACCACCAGGACACAGTTTCCCTGCCTGCAAGAGCATGGCAGGGAAAACGTGTCTGCTCCCATCCGGTGAGAGGAGAGCAGACATTTGTTTCCCTGCCCGCACTCTTGCGGACAGGGAAACTCAGATTGCTCCCACTTGGTAGCAGCATTGATAAACACCTGCTCCCGCTGGGCTGGAACAATGCCGCCTCCCGCTGCACCTAGAATGGGTGCACGCAGGGAGCCGGTGGGCCACAGGGGCTCTGGGGCTCCCCCTGCAGCCCCAGAATTGTTGTGGGGAACCCGGGTGGGCACCGGGGCACCTACATTAGGCCCCGGCGATGGCGTTCACTGGGCCCATGTGCTCCCTTCCCCATAATAATAAAAGGACCGGGGAATGGGTCGCCGGGCCCACATGGGCTCAAGGTGGGGAGGCAAACTCGCCTTAAAAAAAAAAGTATGACCCCGGGGATGGAGTCCCCAAGGTCTGTAGTGGCTTGCGAAAGGGGGCCATGTGCCTTCTTTCATTAAAATAAAAAAAGACCCCAGGGGCGGGGACCTCGGTACCAGTTAACAGTCAGGGAGGGGGTTGCGCGTCCCCATACCCCTTTAAAAACAATACTGCTTAGGGGTCCCTGGGACCTCTTAATTCTCATGGAGGGGGACCACGCACCCCTCTCCCCATAAAAAAGAAAACAGCCACAAGTGATAGGTCCCAGGGGCTTGTAAAGGCTCAGGGAGGTGGGGCTGCATGCCTCCATCCCCAATAAGTATTTTCTTTAAAGGATGCCCCAGGTGGGCAACGAAGCACACGCATGAAAAAATAAGGAGTGGCAGGAGCCTCTCATTTATTATTCACTGCTCCTAAAAGGAGTGCCCCACAGTACCTTGCAGGGAGTTTTCGTTTCTATTTTTTTGCGAACCCTTAGAATACGTTGCGGCATCACCAAGCCTTTTTTAATGTTGTGAGGGGCTGAAGAGATTGCAGCAGCCCCCTAGGCAACATAAAAAAATGTAACTCTCCTTGGTCATTAAATCCATGACCCAAGGAGAGCTTAACCAGGACCACTGGAATTATGCGGCAGGAGAGGGACAAATTATGTATCAAGGTTGAGTAAGTAATGCTGCAAGAAAAATTCCAATTATGTGGCATAAAGTGGCACTATCTGTAATAGTATTTCTTCAGTATTTCAACATTTTTAAACTTGGTAACACTATCTGAGTATTAGCTGCACTTCATTAGTACCCGTTTAACCCCCAAATGTAGCAATAAGTAACATAAAGGTGACGAGTCCAACTTTGCTAAAGTGCCTTTCACTGCAATGCAACACGTGTCACTGCATTTTTAGTTACTTTTGAACCATTTGAGGTAGACAGATTTTTTTTGTTAAAATTATGCGGCAGATGATGGATTATGTGGCAAATCTATAATTATGAGAAAATCGCCGTGGCCGCACAATTGCATAATTCCAGTGGCCCTGAGCTTAGCTTATGATTTTTGTTTAAAGCACTCATAGCTGGAGCTCTGCGCTCTTCAGCTGTAGTGCAAGGCCCTCTTGTGGTTGTTTTCATGATAGCATTTTGTGGGTTTAAAAATGTTAAAACTTTTTTTTTAATGTCTGTCTTTCTATTAATATCTTTTAGCCCACCAAATGCAATAACAAAAACTATGTCAAAAGAAAGACTCACAGACATGTTGTATTTTTTATTAAAACGGTATTGTTATTTTTTTAATAATCAGTATTATTGAACATTTCATTAAGTGAATTACTGAAATATACATTTGATTAAAAATATTAGTGATTTTGGGAGCAAGATGATAGATCTGCTTTATATATTTATATATTTATATGCTCGCCCATGATAAAGCCAATAGGCACATTTTTTATATTTTGGTTTTGTGACTCTTTCAAAAAGTCTGTAATTCTGCCTGAGAGCAGCCAGTACCAGCGAGACCAACCACATGCTGTGCATGCCTTCGGCAGTGCGTGGCCTTGCCTGACCGCGAGGGGTTACATGCAGGGCCTTTCCGCAGGCCGGGCCCTAGGGCCAACCCCTTCGGCTGTGTGTGGCGTGAAGTGGGCTTGGCTTTACATATGGTACGTGGGCTACGCGCACCGCGTGCCCACGTTACGCTAGATGGGCCATGTACGCACGATGCGCTTCGCGCACTGTGCGCACATGGAGGACATATGATGCGCTTCGTTGTGAAAGGTTATTTATTTTTTTTTTTTTTTTAAACAATGATAAGCTATGCTCAAATGGTGCCCTTCGGGCACCATTTGCACATGGGGTGGGGAGGGTGTGGATAATTTTTTTTTTCTCTAATTTTTTACCGTACGGTAAGCGTAATCGGCGAAATTAGCGAAAAAATTAAAATTCCTTTTTTGGCCTTGGGGGATCTTTGGGGACTCCCTCAACATGGCTAGGTGCTTTGGAGCTGCCTAAACAGCTGCTTTACATGTTTTTGTCCTTTGTTTTTTAATCCACACTCTAAGTGCGAGAGAGAAAATGGCGGCCGCCGCTTCCTGGTTTCGACCGATTCGAATGTTTACTAAGATCTAACAGCCAATCAGAATCGCGCTCGCGCACGTCACCGTACGCGTACGGTAAGCGCAACGTAAGCGCACCGTAAGCTGGCTCAGATATATATATTGATTTAAAGGCTATTTTCTCAGAATCGACTGAACAGATTTACACCAAACCTACAAAAGGCACTTCCTTGACCTGAGGACTACCTCTCTGCCAAATTTCAAGTAATTCTGTTCAGCCGTTCGGGCTGTAGCTGTGTCTAAAGGTCCTATGGAAAAATGCATGGGAAAAACGCGTTTTGGGACCCCCCTTTTATCTCAGCCCCCGCTTGACGAATCCCCCCGAGACTTTCAGGGTAGGAGCGGAGCGTAGGGCCCCACCTATTTTGAAAAATTCGCAAGGATTCGTCGACCGGCGCAAAAGTTATTCAAAATAGAATGTCGCAGATTTCCTATGGAAACGTGGTCCTAACTATAACTACCTACTGGCGACCGCCAGTAGGTAATATATATATATATATATATATCAGCTTTCCACTCCCATTATTTTTGGGACAGTTTATATAATATATATATTACATAGTGGCAGCAGCTAAGCTGCCACTGTGTAGTTATAGTCAGGTCAGAAATTCTATAGGAAAAGCATTTTTATTTTGCTAATACATTTGGTGCTATTTGATAAATCTTCACAAAACTTTCACAAAAAAGTTCATTCACCTCAGCTCCTTCTGGGAAAGTTTCAGGGTGAACCGTCCAGTGGAGGCAGAGAAAAGGAGGGTCCCAAAATGTAATTTTCCTATGTTATTTCCCATAGGAAATGTTAGAAAGAGATACAGGAAAAACATCTGAATGGAATTACACCACGTTTGGCAGAAAGTTAGTTTTCTTCTCAAAAAGTGTGCTTTTCATAATTTGGTGCAAGTCCGCTCCGTCATTTTCAAGCGATTCACATTCAAAGAGGTGCCTGGGTTGGGCTTGAAATGGTTAAAAAAAATTAGGTACATGGAGACAAATGGTGACAAAGGACTTAAGCAATCTGATTATCCGAAGGTGCTCTTTTTCCCGACGAGTCATCTCGGTCCAGACGGAGCAAACGGATTAGCTGGACACACCTCGAACACAATTGTTGCAGACACCATTACATGACACAGGGTCTCAGATCCAGTATCAAGAAGTTGAAGAATAATAAACATATAAGAGGGTACGGTAGGGATACCCTAACTCCCATGGCACCCCTGAGGAAGGGAATCACAGGGACACCTCCACCATGGGCCAAAACTAAAACATCCCGCAGGACCCAGAGCTGCCCTCCTGTGAGGTACTTTAGTACTCCCGCACGAGTTGTACCGCGGGACCATGCAAGCTTCACACAGTGAAGCATGCACACACTTGCGGAAACGTGAAGGTACAGCAAGTCTGGGAAGAAAAATGTAGATTAGGGTCCACTGAGGAGTGGGTGATCATGGGGTATTGGCAACTAAAGGCTGTGTGCAGTGGGGGGGGGTTGGCTGTCCACAGAGAATTTGGTGCAGGCCCTGGCTGCTGGCGTGGTAGTTGACCACCCACAGTGGGTGCAGGGCCTGGCCGGATACCATTCAAAAACAGTAACCCAATTTCTTATAACGGTACAGCCATTTCACCTGCTGATATTATAGCAAATGTAACTCACCTGTTTATTGTTAATGTAGATGGTTTCTTAACTTTTGCATTGCCATTAAATTAAAACAAACAACGAGCGAGGTATTTGAAAGGGACTAATAGAAAGATGGATTATCTTCAGTTTTTCAACCTTTGTAGAAAATCTGCAAAATTACCTATTGTTCTTCATGAAAGTTGGAAATAATTTTGTAAATATATCCTGGCCCTGGCTAGGAATTACTTCATTGGGTAAGAAAGTTTATGTAAGGTTCATGAATGACTGATGTTCCAATCTCTCCTACACTTTTAGCTGATATTATTGCTAACAAGAAAGTGACTTTAGCTGTTACATACTGCAAGGAGACCTCCTTGAATGGCTCAAATCGAGGAGATTGGAGTACATTTGACACTAGGGATAAATCACACAATCATAATGTTACGTGATCAGCTGGTCTTTTCAGCGAAAAGCTATATAACAATCTATTTACTACATTTTCTATTGTAGACGAAGATTGACCTGTTCTCTGAAAGACCGACTGGCTGCCCACTGGGATCTAAGTGTGGCCATTACTAAATTCTTCATGAATCCCTCTATTAAGAAATCTAGGATTTCAAAAGGTTATAAAATACTGGTTAAATTTTTTAAATTGGCATCATTTTGTGAAATTTCCTAAGTTCATGATGTAAGATTTGCTAGTATTAAGTAAGGTGCTTAGTCACCGACATATCAATCGCTACTGGTCGTGAACAACCGAGGTTTTGAAGAGCAAGCCCCTCTATTTCCAAGCCGTCAATCACGGGCTTCAATATACTTGGAATGACACATCTGGAAAAAATGAAGGGGCTGTTGAATCTCATTAAGTTCGTATTTTCTTTAATAAGGGGCTGCTGAGATTGCCTGCATCTTCGCCTTCTGAATCATCTTTAGCATTCTCAGGAGGAGGGGAGTTGGACAAATGGCATCTTATTGACTCTGCATCCACTGCCCATGGTTCCCCTCTTTGTTCTCTCATGCAGAAAACTGGTTGTTGTGCATTAGTTTTGGATCCAAATAGGTCAACCCAAGGTTAACCCTATATTTGAGTAATTATATGACATATCTTGTAATTCAGCTGATAGTCTGTTAATGTTGGGAAATTCATGCTAAGATGGTCTGCTATCATGAATGTATATGGTTGTCAGGGGACCCAGATTTTCCTCTGAGCATATTCCTATGAAGTATCTTAATATGGCGTTTGTTGGGGATCTTGTTTCTTCTTGTCTATTTACGCACATTTTTCTCACTGGTTGTCTGTTCTTATGGCAACATCTTTTCTCTAGATTAATAGCGTGAAAGCTTTCAGTTCAAGGAAATTTGCTACCAATTCCCTCAACTTGGAGGATTGGAGGCACTGTGATGGTGCCTTTTCCCCTGCACTTGTTTGTTTTCCAATACCACACCCGCAAACTATGTGGCTGGCATCTGATGTGATCTCCACTGGAATTGGTGGATGAAGTGCTACTTCCTTTAGTAAAAATTCATCCTTCATCAACCAACTCAGCTCTTCTTTCAGTGTTTTTGTTATTGGAATGGACTGTTCCATGCTCATCAATGTTGGGTTCAATGATTCAATAGACGCCACACTAGCAGCTTCAGATGCATTTGTGACCATGACATTGGTCCCAGACTCCACCAGACCATGGATCTCAGGAACTGTTCTGACATTGTAGTTTCTGCTTGGAGTTGAGGTGATAGTTGATGCTGAAGAGTCAAGGCAAAGTCTTTGGGGGAAAACACCTTCCACACACTGGTTCTGAAGTGTGTCTCTATGAATTTTAGGTATGCAGTGGTTCGAGTCATGATTTCTTCAAATTCAGCAGAAAGCCAAATTTTTGTAGAACTGGACACACAACATGGACTTGTTCTCATGCCTTTTATAGCGGAGGAGTGTAAATTACTCAGTCATCTAAGTAAGGCATAATCTGTATACCGTTTAGTTGTAAAGCAGCAACTGTAGGAGCCAATATCTTTGTGAGGACTCTCGGTGCCACTGAGAGGCTGATACGCAGTACTCTGAATTGTTAGTTCTCCGTCCCGAAGCAGAATTGAAGGTATTCCTCAGAGTTCTGGTGGACTGGGTCTCAGGTCCCCTGAAGGGCTGCTTTCATTGTGGGGAACCTGAGTTATGGCTTCTCTCCTTTACCACCACCATCAAAGCTTGTCTCGTTACTTAATCTCTGGATAATCAAGGGTTTTGCAATTGATATCCTGAACTCTACAGCTCATCCTTTTTCTCATCATCAAGTAACTTTATTTCAGCCTTCAGGGCCATAAAAGTGCAAGTGCAATACAGAAATGAACACTCAATAAATAAATTACACAATGAAATTCTGTACAGTTTGACATATCACATTCCCAGATAAATATTAATGATGCCATGAAAAAACTATAATAGATTATTAACTAGTATGGTCAAAATGAATACTAAAATGATGATAAAAGTTGTTGCACTGGCGCTAAATACAAGCAAGATAAAATTAGTATCCCAGAGAAATTTAAGCAGGGGGTGGAGTCCAGTCGTGGCTGGCATGACTCGCGGGTGGGGGATCATAAGGGGGGGGTCAATTTAATAAATAAAAAAGAATTAAACTTACATTCGCCTCCAGTCCTACGTCATGTCTCCTCTCTCTGCTCCCACGAAGCAGAAGCAGGCAGACTCCCTCTCCTCCCCTAAGCCAATCAAAACGCTGCAATGGCAGCGTTGTGATTGGCTGGGACGCCACCGCACAGGCATCTATGGGGAGGCCGTTTTCTCCATGCAGGCTGCATGCAGACTACATGGAGAAAACGGAGAGTGTGCATGACTGGTTTGGCCAGCCCTGGGGCCGACCAAACAGTCAGCGCCCACAACCTTGGGCTAGTCACTCCCCCCGACCCGTATACCCACCCGCCCCCAACCAAACACTTCTTCTGCTTTCTCGCAGTGTGAGAAGCAGAAACATAAAATGGTATTTATACCATTTTATGTTTCTGCTTCTCGCACTGCGAGAAAGTATTGGGGCAACGCTCCTCCGCCTACTTGAGGAGCCCCCCCTGGTCTTTCTATGCAGTGTCCACATTGCCCCAAGGAACTTGGCTACAGGTATGGCAAGCGATCAGCTGCAATCAGACCTCAGGATAAGAAGTACAGCTAGGTGGCTTGTGAAGACGCCCACAAGTGGAGGCTACCCAAGATTTGAGGGGGCGGGCATAAGCAGGGCACGCAAAAAAAACATGTGCAGCACACTAAACTGAAGAAGACCATGCAGAACATGTGTCATTGGCCCCAGCAGTCTATCTCTCAGTGAAAACTCTCAACAGGAGAATACCCGCTCTAAATTGGAGGTATAACTTCCTGCCAGGAGGGACAGTCATTTGATCCCAATATGGTTCGTAGCCTCTCAGAGGCTTGAAAGGAAAACATTTTCAGGCCAATTTGGGAAGATCAGACCTCTTCTGTGGCCATTTGCCTCTGCCGCTGACCAATAAAGCTTCTTCAAGAGATTGTTTGATGGGAAGGAAGTAGTGGCTGCATGGGTCCAAAGAGCGGGGACCCCAATGCAGTGCAGCAACTCTTGGATATTCAGTAGCCAAGGTATTATCGCAAGATGACCTGCCAGCATGACGTCCTGAAGGGCTACGACATAGTGTGTGATTTCTAGGGTAGACCACAATCAACTCCACTATAACAAGGGACGGAGCCTACCTTGGTCAATCAAGCTTCTTACACCCAAGTCCAAAAAGAGCGAGACCAAAGGAGTGCTAGGAGGGAGAAGTGCAAGGGTACAAAAAAATTGTTTTCAGTGCTTGTATGTCAATGTTTGTGAACCCCAATAGCTCAGCCCATATAAAGCTGGCCCCAAGGCGCTGGCCTCATATGGTTGAAGGTCAGGATAAATAGGTTTGGTGTGAGTCCTTATATTCTTTGAGAACTGCCCACATTTTTAGTTTTAGGGCAACTTTGGTCAGATGCTGTTTCCAAGACATACTCCCACTGAAGGTGATCCCCAAGTTTTTCTATTTGTAAAAACTTTGGATCATCGTCTGCAAGATGGAGCGGGGTACATCAGGCCAATGCTACCTAAAGAGGAAGGGAACAACACGAAATAGAGACGCTAAAGAAATACTGACAAAGATCTGGAACCTGCCCATTTTGAAGCAAGAGCTGGCACTTAGTGCCTCAATTTGATGCAAAGACACTGGTGCCTGGAGGCAGGGGCGGTCACCATCACTGGCGAGGGCCCTCTCTCCTTCGGACATGAAGATCTGTGCAGGAGGGCTGTGAGCTCCCTTGGGATGGAAGCACAGGCCAGGATAGGGTGATGGTGTCATCAGTGATGTTGGACTCGTTGATCCCCGGGATCGCATCAATATTTTGGGTCTCCTTTTGAGTAGGCCACGAGGCAATGCATCTACCCACCATTACGTGATGGAGTCCTCTGTATTAGGGTACATCATAGGGCCGGAGCATAGATGCCTGAGTAGAGACTCTGTATGCTTCGAGTAGCAGCGCTGCACGGATCTGGTCTGCCTTGTTGCCAGTCAAGTGTCCTGGTCTGTAAGTGCTGGCGGGGGCAATAAACCATGCAAAGGGCAGCTGGTCCCAGCTCCAGTTTATTAGCCCGGTCACATGACCTATGACTTGGATGGTGAATGGTGTGGGCAAGTGTGCGGGACAGCCCTCTTGGAGTAGGGAACTGTACGGTGACGAGTCCTCCTGGACACTACAATCCTCTGCTGCAGGGGCTAGACTCATAATGAGTTACATCCTCCCTTCTGCTCTCGCTGCATGGTGTGGGCTACAGTTACCTGAGGGTCTGCAGGGCAGCCCCCAGCCTGTTCCTGAAGGTGATAGTCTGGTGGATATCACCCACAATGTGACTTTGGTATGGGTAGATTTCCTCCCTCCAGCTTGGGTGGCTTTGTTTGGGGGTCAAGTGATGTTTCATGTATAGGGCTGCAACCCAGGCCAGGGTACAGCTGTGAGGTCTGAGGTCCTTGTTGTCTGGCCAACTTGCCATTGGTAGAGTGACCAGATTTTGAACCACAAAACATTCTACAAGCAAAGAACAAGGGCACAGAAAAACTTAATTAACAAGACTTACCAACATGGAAAACTTAGACAATGAGACTCTAGGGGGTAATTCAATTAAAGGTTTTACACGCAAAACCATTGCTGTTTATAAATTGCTTTTTGATAATGGCTGCTAATTAATCCTGCACTGCCACACATGAAAGATTGCGTCCCTCTGTGCTCAATCAAGCCTCTCGGAAAATCTGTGCATGTGATAAATGTACTGAAATTAGCTGGCACAGATTGTGGGGAAAAAAGAATGATGGCCCTTACTCTACTAGTTTCTGCCCCTGCTTGGGGGGCTGTGGCCTTTGGGTTTCATTTTACCATGGGCTCAGCTGCTCTTTAATCACCCTTTCCCCTGGTACTTAACTGTAGGTGTCGGCATCCCATTCCTTCCATTTAAGGCAGATTCACTGCCTCAAGGCCAGTGCAATCCAACTTGCTCATCAGAAAACCACTGGCAGGTGTGCGGTCCAGGGACCCCAGGGAGCCAATTGGCTCAGAGGTCCTGGGGGCGAGGTTGGACGTTCCAAAGGTAGTATCACACAGGATTAGGACCACTTTTTATTAGGTGATAGAGAACACATTGTTTCTGTTGCACAATAAAATGTGTTGTCACTCCAAGAGTGCTGCCCTGTTCCTTTGGAATGGAGTACTGACGGGAATATATATATTATCTACTGGCGGTCGCCAGTAGATAGTTATAGTTAGGACCGAGTTCCCATAGGAAATCTGAAAATTCTATTTTGAATAACTTTGGCGCCGGTTGACGAATCCTCGCGAAATTTTCAAAACTAATGGGGCGCGCCGCTCAGCTCCTACCCTGAAAGTCTCGGGGTGATTCGTCAAGCCCGAATGGCTGAACAGAATTACTTGAAATTTGGCAAAGAGGTAGTCCTCAGGTCAGGCATGTGCCTTTTGCATATATGGTGTCAATCTGTTCAGTAGTTCCTGAGAAAATTGCAGTTAAAAGTACATAAATATCTATATGCATGCACCGTGCACGCACCGTGCGCGCACCGTGCGCACACCGTGCGCGCACCATAACGTGCGCAAGCGTAATTCTGATTGGTGGTTACAGGTCAGTCAACATTAGAATCGGTCGAAATCAGGAAGTGTCGGCCGCCATTTTGTGTGTGACAGTGAAAAAGTAAGGTGGAGAACGTGAAAAGGGGACAGGGTAGAGAGTTCCTGACCCCTAGCCTTTGTCAGGGGGTCCCTGAAGGACCCCAAAGGGTGAAAAAAACATTTTATTTTTTTTTCAAAAAATTGCAAATTCACTTAAAAAACCATAGGTTTCACACGTTATAGTTAGCTGGACATTTCACTCGTAAAAAACCATTGAAATTCCCCCATTATAGTTAGTTCAGTTAACTATAACTCGTGCGACCGCCACTCTATCACAAGGATGATGTCATCAGTGATGTCATGAGTGATGTCACTGACCATGTCATGAGTGATGTAATATGTGACGTCATCAGCAGTGGATTGCGGTCGCGCGAGTTATAGTTATCTGAACTAACTATAACGGGGGAATTTCAATGGGTTTTTACGAGTGAAATGTCCAGCTAACTATAACATGTGTGAAACCTATGGTTTTGTAAGTGAATATATATATATATATATATATATATATATATATATATATATATATCCTCCCAGGTGGTTCAATTGTTCTTTGCTGCGGGCGCTGCTCGGCGGGTGCGTTACCTCGCGGTTGAACCAAACCGCCAATATTGAAGAAACACCTCCCAAAAGGAAGAAACCGGTCGCACTCCAACAGCTTTTCAGATGCTTTTCTTTTTTTCATCATTCAATGGTTAGCAAAACCAGTAGATTGACCAACGCGTTTCGGTATACTCCGATACCTTGCTCACGGTCGTCATTTTTACAAATGTTAAACAAACATGTTTTAAATAAAGATAATTGAAGGAAGTCCCCTGACAACAATTTCCTGTTGCCGCCCTTGTGGTTTCCCACAGAGTTGTGGGTCTTGTAGTTCCCATTAGTTCATTCAACTAAAATACATTTAGCCCTCTGGTGGGCTGATTTCAATATTATGCTGTGCGAACCTGGTGCTTAATGCCACCATTGAATGATGAAATAAAGAAAAGCATCTGAAAAGCTGTTGGAGTGCGACCTGTTCATCCTTTTGGGAGGTGTTTCTTCAATATATATATATATATATATAGTCATAGTTAAGTCTGTGCTTCCTTAAGAAATGCCTTTTTTGCTTTGCTAATAACTTTGATGCAATTTGATGAACCTCCAAGCAACTTCCCTAAAAAGTGCTCTTTTTTTGCCTAGTTTCTTCATTGAAAGTTTCATGGTGATCTGTGAAGCGGGGGCTGAGAAAAAGGGGCGTTCCCAAAATCCCCATGCATTTGCCATAGATTTTTTGGAACGCGATATTGCAACTACTGCCGGAGTAAATCTGTTCAGTAGTTTTTGAGAAATTAAGGTACACAAATATTTGTATATCTGGACGGTTTGGTTCGAGGCACTCTCATGAGATTGTCAAAAGTGCTACTTAAAAAAAAATAGATTGTTCCAATTGGCCAAGGGGGCTTTTTTCTCCTTGGGTCCTCTCCCTTCTGTGGACTTAGTCCCATGTACTGAACTTGTTTATAACAAAAAGATATAAGAGGGCAGAGTGGGGATACCTGCCGCCCTAGCCCTTGTGGGCGGGCCAACATTTTTTTTTTAAAGGTTTTTTACTGGTATCGCACTGTACTTCTGCAAGACCGCAGGAAAAAAAATGGTGGCCGCCATATTCTTTTAAAGTAAAATGACACCTGAGGTGGGCCAGGGATGGGGTCAAATGGAATATATATTGGGGAAGAGGGTGCGCATAAGACCCCCCTCCCTGAGCTGATCATGGTCTTGAGGACACCATCCCCAGGGGGCCTGCATAAACTGCGTCACCACTGCCCCCTCCCGAAGCCTTGAAGGTGACGATCGGACACCAGCCGTTGGGGGCTAGCTCTGCTGTGGTGCTCAGAGGAGCCAACCACCAGGACACAGTTTCCCTGCCTGCAAGAGCATGGCAGGGAAAACGTGTCTGCTCCCATCCGGTGAGAGCAGACATTTGTTTCCCTGCCCGCACTCTTGCGGACAGGGAAACTCAGATTGCTCCCACTTGGTAGCAGCATTGATAAACACCTGCACAAACACCTGGGGCTCCCCCTGCAGCCCCAGAATTGTTGTGGGTAACCCGGGTGGGCACCGGGGCACCTACATTAGGCCCCGGCGATGGCGTTCCCTAGGTCCATGTGCTCCCTTCCCCATAATAATAAAAGGCCCGGGGAATGGGTCGCCGGGCCCACAGGGGCTCAAGCTGGGGAGGCAAACTCGCCTTAAAAAAAAAAGTAAGACCCCAGGGATGGAGTCCCCAAGGTCTGTAGTGGCTTGGGAAAGCGGGCCATGTGCCTTCTCTCATTAAAATAAAAAAAGACCCCAGGGGACGGGGACCTCGGTACCAGTAAACAGTCAGGGAGGGGGTTGCGCGTCCCCATGCCCCTTTAAAAACAACACTGCTTAGGGGTCCCTGGGACCTCTTAATTCTCATGGAGGGGGACCACGCACCCCTCTCCCCATAAAAAAGAAAACGGCCACAAGGGATGGGTCCCAGGGGCTTGTAAAGGCTCAGGGAGGTGGGGCTGCATGCCTCCATCCCCAATAAGTATTTTCTTTAAAGGATGCCCCAGGTGGGCAACGAAGCACACGCATGAAAAAATAAGGAGTGACAGGAGCCTCTCATTTATTATTCACTGCTCCTTAAAGGAGTGCCCCACAGTACCTTGCAGGGAGTTTTTGTTTCTATTTTTTGCGAACCCTTAGAATACGTAGCGGCATCACCAAGCCTTTTTTAATGTTGTGAGGGGCTGAAGAGATTGCAGCAGCCCCCTAGGCAACATAAACAAATGTAAATCTCCTTGGTCATTAAATCCATGACCCAAGGAGAGCTTAACCAGGACCACTGGAATTATGCGGCAGGAGAGGGACAAATTATGTATCAAGGTTGAGTAAGTAATGCTGCAAGAAAAATTCCAATTATGTGGCATAAAGTGGCACTATCTGTAATAGTATTTCTTCATTATTTCAACATTTTTAAACTTGGTAACACTATCTGAGTATTAGCTGCACTTCATTAGTACCCGTTTAACCCCCAAATGTAGCAATAAGTAACATAAAGGTGACGAGTCCAACTTTGCTAAAGTGCCTTTCACTGCAATGCAACACGTGTCACTGCATTTTTAGTTACTTTTGAACCATTTGAGGTAGACAGATTTTTTTTGTTAAAATTATGCGGCAGATGATGGATTATGTGGCAAATCTATAACTATGAGAAAATCGCCGTGGCCGCACAATTGCATAATTCCAGTGGCCCTGAGCTTAGCTTATGATTTTTGTTTAAAGCACTCATAGCTGGAGCTCTACGCTCTTCAGCTGTAGTGCAAGGCCCTCTTGTGGTTGTTTTCATGATAGCATTTTGTGGGTTTAAAAATGTTAAAACTTTTTTTTTAATGTCTGTCTTTCTATTAATATCTTTTAGCCCACCAAATGCAATAACAAAAACTATGTCAAAAGAAAGACTCACAGACATGTTGTATTTTTTATTAAAACGGTATTGTTATTTTTTTAATAATCAGTATTATTGAACATTTCATTAAGTGAATTACTGAAATATACATTTGATTAAAAATATTAGTGATTTTGGGAGCAAGATGATAGATCTGCTTTATATATTTATATATTTATATGCTCGCCCATGATAAAGCCAATAGGCACATTTTTTATATTTTGGTTTTGTGACTCTTTCAAAAAGTCTGTAATTCTGCCTGAGAGCAGCCAGTACCAGCGAGACCAACCACATGCTGTGCATGCCTTCGGCAGTGCGTGGCCTTGCCTGACCGCGAGGGGTTACATGCAGGGCCTTTCCGCAGGCCGGGCCCTAGGGCCAACCCCTTCGGCTGTGTGTGGCGTGAAGTGGGCTTGGCTTTACATATGGTAATAAAATATTACCTTACGTTAAAAAATAAAAAACTAGAAATTGGCTGAAACAACCAAAGTGATGGTATGATTAGGAATTGTAACTATATCTTGCTTCACATTTAAAAAAACCTTAGAAATTCACTGGAAAACACAAAGATTAAAGTAAAGTTATAGTTAAGTGAAAATATCAGCGACAACTTAACATTTTAAACTAAAAAAGAAAACACTGGAATTCACTACTTCTAGTTATCTCTTCTAACTAGAGCCCTTGCTATGCTAATTACCCCACTTATTACATCATGACATGTCCTATGACATCATTGATAACATGACTGCAACATCTAAAATGGCATCATTGATGACATTATGCATATATGAATACATGTGTGTGTGTGTATATTATAATGATGTAATATAGAAAAATAATATATTATATAATATAATATATAATATGATTTATGGTATAATATCTTGCAGTGCCGGGAACGTGAAGAGCCGACTATACTTTACAGAAGATAGTTGGCAAGGGTAAGGCTCTGACTCCCTGAAGAAAAAATAAGCAACAAAGAGGGACCCTGAAAACATTGAATGGGAGGGGAAGGTAATCAGGGAAAAGTCAATACAAAAAACAGGAACCCATTCCCCCCACTAACACAATGTATGTAGGCAATGTGTCCATACATTAATTAAACTGTCTCCACAGACCCAAAAGAGAAAAAAATATTTTTTGAATTATTTTTCACATTTCGATTTATTTTTCTAAAATGATGCTGTACATACTACCATCACTGTGGTGGCAAGATAGCTGCTGGTATTCTTTTAGCACATATACATCAAAAACATTATAAAATAGACTTTGACATACTAGATATGTAAAATAATAATATCATCATGTATGCAAACCTAATTGTCATTAAACAACCCAACAATATTTAAAGTTGATTCAAGCCAATCAAAACATCTGTGTCAAATACAGAAAATTTAGGAAACATACGACATAACCAAGACAGTGAAGCGCCTTCTGACTCCCTGAAGCGCTTATAACTAGAATTAGACGCGTAGGTACGAAGGATTTCACATTCACTGCTATATGGTCCTCTGCATCCGCGTATATTAGCGCTTTGTCGGTCTCTTCTGCCAGTGTTTTGGTATTTGCTGTAACGTCGTATTTATGTATAAGATGCTATCTTCTAATTAGGCTTTTTAATCACCAAACAGGACTAAATGAAATGCTTATCCTGGTTCTGCAAAGTGGTTATTTTGTTGATTGCAGAAAAAGAACCAATTACAGCATAATGTAATTTCTATTTAAATATTCGTACAATCTGATTATTATTAGAATGAAGTAGTCCCAGATATGTAAATGACCAATCTCTGAAGAAAACACATAATATAAGTGCACGTAGGTGTATCTGGGTGTTAATTCTCTCTCTTGTGTATAAACAGCAAATTCTAATTGTTTTTTATTGCGAAGTGTTCCCTTTGGGTTGCTCCTACACTTGGATAAAATCCATTACTTTTTTAGAAATTAAAAAAAATGTAATTCCAGACATCCGTTTTAAAACTGGAGCCTGTTGCAGAGTCCCAGGAGACCCCACACATGTAGGTATTTCTTTATGTGAAATTGTAATTGTGTACATTTGCACTTTTAAAAATGTGAACCAAAGTATTATTGTGCGTGAACATTAAACAATAGTTTGTTCCATGGGCTAGATAATTTTCCCAAAAAGTCACCTTTTTCATTGCAACCCTATGAATTTTGGGGTTGTTGTCTTCCCATTCCCAACAAAACTCTAGACACTTCTGTCCCTCAACAATGTGTACACTCACAAGTGTTTTCCAGTGGCGGCTGCTATGGGGCCGTGATGGTGATGTTTAACAAAAGAAAATAAATTGCACTTACCTGGCTGACGCCGCCTCTCCTCCGTTCTTTTTACTTCGACGAGGCAATAACAGGAAGCAGCCAGGCTCCCCTAACCAATCACGACGCTGCTGATAGCAGCATCGTGATTGGTCTGAGTGCAGTGGCTCAGCGCTTGGAGAGGGAGTAGGAGCCTGGGCATATTCTCCCCCCAGGCTGAAATGCAGCTGGGTGGAGAACATGCAAAGTGCGCATGAAGGTTTAGCCATCCCAAGACGGACAGCCAAATCGTCATGCACACTTAAGTAAACATACCACTCTTCCCCCGGCTGGCTGACAGCCCAGCCCCACCCCTTAATCAAAACTGTGCCAGTACGGGAAAAATAAAATTCTAATGTTATGTTATTATCTTTTTATTTTTCATGTAGGGCGACGTACTTCCACCTTAGCGGAGGAGCCACCACTGGTGTTTTCGAGTTGGGAAACTGCATGCAAATTGTTGTTGAATACCCACAAACTTGCAAGCCTTCACAAAGGTTTTGTGACTTGACCCGCCTGAGTGCCATCAACCCAGACCTCAGCACTAGATTTTCTGATGTGGAATTTACAAAACACCACATAATTCCCATGGGAGCGAATCCCTTCTACAAAGGTAAAAATCCCACTATTCCTTATTCTTTGAACCAGGAATAGAATTTTTCCTACAAATGACAAGAGAACAAAACCCTTTTCAGAGTCATTCTGCCTCTTGTTTCCCCATTCCAGCAGTGTAGTCAGAATGCAATGAACCCAAATGCAAATATGGAAATTGAGCTCTACATTCTTTATTTCGTTCTTAAAAAATAGTCATTGATTAGGGTACGGTGAGACCTTGGCACCGGTGCACTCCTCTACACTTCCGAAGTATAACTACTTCACGTGCTACTAAAGCAATTTGCAAACCTTCATCTGGGGTCTCCACCTCTGCCTATTTTGTGTTTTCTGTACAGACATCACCACCCCAGTGGACGAGATCTCCACACGTATAAGTGTAGAGTCTAGTACTAAATGTGAGAGGAATAGGGAATAATGACTATAAACTGGGTGGAGTTAAATGAAATCTAAGTTGGGGTTGAGGGAGGGGCATGCTCATAAAAATAACATGTCATATAAGAGTAAGAGAACTGCTATTCACTAAATACACTTCTAATTCTACTACAACCCAAAGGTTGACAAAACAGGCTTAAATAGACTCCTGCCCAGTCTAGGACTAAGTCATGCACCTCTCACGGCCAACAACAGGTACTGCAACAAAATCCCATAGAAAGCAACAGAGGCAGACTAAAAAATAAATACAATTCATTCTAAAGTTAAAACACAGACTGTGAGTTTATATATAGAATTTGTAAGTCAAAAGGTTTAAAATATATAATAAACACATTTAAATAAATTAAATGTTTAACTTAGTTTAAAAGTCTAAAATTAGTACAATTAATTTAAAACTTAATATATAATAACGATATAAACAGCATATATCATTAAAGGTTTCATTTAATTAAAAAAGTGTAAAGTATTCAAATTCGGTAAAATATAATATATAGCCACTTTTGTTACAAAATAAAAAGAAAAACGAAAAATACTATCACTGGTGGGTGGTTTTAATTTTGCAGTACTGTTAAAAAATGTATATTTAAAAAAATGAATGAATATATTTAAATTAGTTTACAATTTAATTCAAAGTCAATTTTGGGAATTGCTGTGCTGTAATTTTTTAAAGAAGATTTAAGTTAATGCTATTTGATTAAAATAAGTTTATATTTTTATTTAATTTAAATAATTGTATTTCTTTTTTTTTCAATAAATCAGTTTATTACACCTCCCTGATATATTCTAAAAGGGATATCTACGGCCCAATGACAGAGATCGCCACAAAGAGGTGAAGAGTTACTACATAGTGACTTTACACTCATACATTCTGTTGTAGCAGTCTACAGCCCCTCATCTCACAGGATGGAGACTGTTAAGTCTATACCTTCGTGGAAATCTCCACTTGGAAATGGTGGCTAGCTCAAAATTGGAGATTTACATGTAGTCGGAAGAGTAGATCAACACAAGAGTGTATCTACACATGCAAGCCTTGTTTGATGATTCAGATACTATGTGAATAACCATTTGCATACTCTTTCCTAAATCATTTGTTTGTTGCAAACATAAATGGTATTGTTAGAGGGCTCATCATAATAGGGAGGAATTGTCCCAAGTGCAATGAAGGAGGTCTGTGATATTGTACTCCAAAATCATGTTGAATTAACAATGACATCAGGGATTGAAGAACAGCCGGGTGGTACTAATGAGGATTCTTGACTTGACACTAAATCAAATGAAGAGTTGGCCTACCACTGGGCCTACACCTGTATGTGTTGAGCAAGTAATCTTTGATCCGGAAACAAATCTTTTGTATTTAAGTAGTTTGAATAAGAAGGACTTGAAATTCAGCATGTGGTTACTTGAACCCGAAGACATTGCAACTGTTTAATTAAAGTTATTGATTCTAAAATAACTCTTATTTAAGTAACAAATCTTAGAGTCTTTAGCTTTGTTGTTTTTGGCTATGTAACATTTACAAATGTAAAGTTACTCAAAAGTGCAAACTTACATTTCCCCACCCCTGACCTTATGGAGATGCCTAATTCACGAGTGTGAAGTTAGTACTTGCAAATGTTCATACGTAGGCGGAGATCGCTGCCACTAGGGCAGAGACCTCCCTATGGTAAAACAAAAATATAGAACATAAAAAAACTGTTACAACATAATTAATCACGTTTTGAATTTAATATTTTTAAATTTTGAATGGATTAAATTAAATGGATTTTCTTGTGATTTAAATAAAACACCTAGGGCCTCATGTAGGTAAATATAATTTACCGATTCTTAAATACCGAACTTTACCGAATCGGTATTTATGAATCGGTAAGTTATATGTAGGTAATAATTCGGTAATAATTACCGAATCGGTAAATACCGAGGTGGTATTTACCGAATCGGTAAATTCCGAAGTGGTATTTACCGAATCGGTAAATACCGAATCAGTATTTACCAAATCGGAAAAACGAAAACACATGACTGGATGAAACAGCCAATCCTGTGCAACCACACCCCACCCAACCAGGAAGTGGCCACACCCAGGCAGGTGCACACACTCAACAGACCCTGGAGAGGCTGGGAGTGCAGAGGAGAGGCAGGGAGCCAGTGCCTGATTGTGCAGCTCAAAATCACAATGTCCAGCCAGAGGACACAGAGAGATGGAGGGGAAAGGAGGAGGAAGCAGAAATTCAGCCCCAAGGAACTCCAGGTGCTAGTGGAGGAGGTGGTGAAGCAGCACCAGAAGCTGTTTGGGAGGCAGTCCCTGCAAGTGCCGGAGTCTGAGAAGCGCACTATATGGCTGGGTATCCAGGCGCAGGTCAATGCTGTGGGAGTGACCCACAGGGACATTGAGGTACTTAAAAAGCGCTGGTACGACCTGAGGATCGTCACAAAGAGGAAGATGGGGGAAACTACAGAAGGAGGCCAGCCGGACAGGAGGTGGAATTAACAGGGCACCTGCCCTCACCGAACTGGAGGAGCTGGTGGAGGCCACAATAGAGCACGAGAGCGTCGTGGGGCTTGGGGATGCCGACAGCTCTGCCAGAGCCGCCACCCAACAAGGTAAGACGAATGCACAGCAATGTAGCCCCCCCTACCCCTATCCCACATCCCCCATTGTGAAATGAGTATCCCACTCCAGGCCATGTGTTAGTGCAGACAGGCAATGCATTATGGGAGATGTAGTCAGGGAAACCCCAACCATGAACTAAATAGCACAGAACAACAATGCATGGTACACACATTAGCCAAAAGCAGGCAGAGGACAATGTGAGAGTGTTACATAAATTTATTGTGATGCTTGCAATGCAGGCCTTCAGGTACACTGAGCTGATGTTGCATTTCTGTCCACAGATGTAACATCGCGCAGGACTGCACATGCTACAGGAGAGAGGGCACACCGGCAAGACAGGTCAGCTCTGGCCAGCACAAGTTCTGCCCAGGGATCATTGCCACAGCCAGCATCACCACTACCACAGCCAGCATCACCACCACCACAGCCCGCATCACCACTACCACAGCCAGCATCACCACTACCACAGCCAGCATCACCACTCATGCTTGAGTCACCGGCCACATCACCGCCTGCATTTGTGAGGTCGAGGAGGCGTGCTGCTGCCAGGTTGCGAGCGTTAGAGACCTCATCTGACGACAGCAGGGGCCCGGAGCCAAACACTATGCCCCAGGATGGGAGCCATGCCACTGTGCCCTCCACCTCACAGGGAGCACACACGGGTGCAAGACGGCGCCGCAGGTCGCGGGTGCAGAGTCCACCAGCAGACGTTGACAGCCATGGGGTCTTCTCGGGGCTCGAGGGCAACATGTTGAAGCAACAGCGCCTACAAACAAAGGCAGTTATGTCAGTTCAGCGGCATATGCGGGGACTGAAAACCACTTTTGTCAACATGGACAGGAACATCAGTGCAATGGCGGTGGGGATGAGTGACATGGCAGCGGGCATGCGGGACATGTCCCAGTCCATCAAGCTGTTGTGCAGCAAGTATGACGCAGACACAGCTGCACGGCGCAGGGAACGGCAGAGGAGAGACAGTCATACCAGGGCACTCAACCGGCTGGCAACTGCCACTTCACTACTCTGCCGGCGCTCTGTGGCTATGCAGGAGGGCCTGACACACTGCAGCAGCGACGTGTCTAGGGGGATGGTGCAGGTCACCAGTGCACTGGAGGTGCTATTGACAAGTCATGCGGCCACAACTGGTGCAGGGGATGCTGCGGAAAGCATCGACACCAGCAGCAGGAGCAGCATAACACCCCCGGTCCCAGATACACGCAGGAGCAGCAGGCGGCATGGGGCTGGCACTAGTGAGGAGGCTCAATCCGTGCCATCCCACACTGTAGCGCGTGGCCGCAAACATTAATGCAGCACCGCATAGCCAAAGACAATTGGGTGACCTAACCCTGGACTTGCTACTTGTAATTACGCAATGTTGCCAGAATGGCACATTCTTGGTGTTGTGGCGTAGTGCCGCATTATTAAACTACGTCATGACATACAACTGGCTGTGTCCCCTTACTTACTCAGAAATAGTTGCATGTGATCTCTGCCCGTCTCTCTCTCCCATCTGTTGCTGTTGGCACTCCAGCAGCGTTGGCCTCTGGCTGACCTGAATCATCCTCATTGTCCTCAAAATCTGTTAGTTCCACCTCTGTACCTCTCTTCGTGGCAAGGTTGTGCAGCATTGCACAAGTGGCAATGATCTTGCAACAGATGATGGGTGTGTACTGGCGTGCGCCTCCGCTTTTGTGGAGGCAGCGGAACCTGCTTTTCAATAGTCCAAACGTGCGCTCCACCACGTTGCGTGTAGATTTGTGTGCCACGTTATATTGTCTCTCACTCTGGGTTGATGGGTGTAGGTAGGGAGTGAGGATGAATGACCGCACGGCATATGCGCCTGGGTGAGTATGAGAGTACCATCAATCACATGCCTCAATACACGATGATTTGCACTTAGTAGAATGGAGCGTCACTGTTACTTACCTAGCAGGTATCCTTCTCCAAATTCTCCGGCAAGCAGTTGTGTGTAGATCCCACTGTTCTGGAAGATGAAGAAGTCGTGGGTGCTCCCAGGAAACTTTATGGAGTGGGTGGACTTTCTGTTCCTGTAGATGTGCTCAGTGGCAGCTGGTGGGCAGATTGGAATGTGTGTGCCATCAATACAGCCTATGACATGGGGGAACTGTGCCATGTGATAAAAGTCTGTTTTGGTTTTCTGCAGTTCAGCCTGTGTGATTGGGAAGCTGATGTAGTGGTGCATTCTCTGCATCATGGCATCCAGGAACTTCCTGAAGAAACGGGACAGGCAACTCTGGGATACACCACCCACCGCCGCTATCACCCCCTGGTAACTTCCAGATGCGAGTAGATGTAGGCTGCAGAGCACCTGCACATGTGGTGGTATGGCATGCGCCCTTCTTGTTGGCTGGTCCAGGAGTGGGTGCAGGTCCCTTATCAGGTCCATGATGGTTTGGGGGTGTAGCCTGTACCTTTCATGTATCTCATCCTCAGTCAGTTGGAAGAGTGTGATGCGCTGTCTGTAAATGCGTTCCTCCCGTCTCCAAATCCTCAGTCCTGCTGCCTGTAGACGTAGGCGCCTTGCAATGACATACAGAGCGGCCATGTTGTCCATGCTGTTGCATTTTGGGATTGCTTATATGCATTGTTGATGCTTACCACCTGCTTTCAATCTGTGTTAATTACCGACTCTTAATTACCGAATTTCATGGATTTCTTAATTACCGAATTTACCTACATCTCTTTTCTCATTTTTACCACTTCTTATTTACCGATTCGGTAAATATGTATTCGGTAAATATGAATCAGTATTTTTGAATTCGGTAATCATGAATCGGTATTTACCGATTCATATTTACCGAAAACTGGTTTTTGGCCTCCTACATCTCACTTGACTAAATACCGGTCGGTAACGGGATTTTTACCGAATTTCGGCCGTTACCGACCGGTATTTAGCTACCTACATGAGGCCCCTAGAGTATAAAATATTTAGCTATAATGTAGTAATAATAACTATAATATACTTAGAACATTAATTCAAATTAATTTAGTTGATTTTTGAAGTTGTATTATTTTGTATATGTAAAAAATATTAACAAAATAATTTATAAGAAACTTCATTGGTTTTGTTATGCTTTTTAAACATTACATTAAATGTATTTATATTATTAAAACATTTAAATAAGTTAATGTCAGTTTACATTACTCCTGTGGGCTTTTATTTTAAGTTGGTGCCCCCATTATTTTCTAAAGGAGAGTGTTGCAGTATCAGTGGGAAGCCATGTGTTGTGCTGGTCTTACTGGAGTACATTTACTACTGTTTTTAAATCCTTTTATATAGTAGCAACTATAGAAGTGAGGATTCTGGATAATTAGGGGTTTTTCTTATTTTCTTGGTGGATGAAAGTCACTCCCTAGACCCCTCGCTAACCCTCAATAAAACAACTCCTTACTCCTCCATTAACCCCTCTCATTCGTTGAAAGCTTTCCACATTTTCCAGCACACTTTACAGGGTTTCCCAAACTGTAGGGCGTGACCCACCAGTGGGTCTCAAGCCGATTTGTGAAGAGTCACAAATGTCTGAGCAACGTATAAAGACACCTTTAAATTCTCTGTTTATCTTTTCACGTTTGCTGGTGCTTCAAAGACCAAGGTCAAATGTTAGGCTATGTCATCTGGCAAACTGCTGCCTATTCTTTTAACATGTGCAAGGGTGTTTAATTTTCTTTCTCTGACTGCAATGTGAGAGGAGTTTTTAAGGGTTAATTATATGTCAATCTTGCTGGAGTACAGGGAGTGTCAAAGAAATGTCTGTAGGGTATTTTGTAACGTAAAACAAAATGTAAATGAACTGTATGCATACAGTAGCAGGGAAAGCCAGAATGAAGCAGAGTTGTTGTAATTCTTCAGTGTGCAAGAAACAGAGATTTTAATAGGATCAAAACAAATCAAGACACTTCCCTTAGTGATGCACAAATGATAAATATTTACAGAATTTCGATTTCCACACTATCATTTGTGTGCTATATAGTTTTATCAGTAAAACTGCATGTCTGTGTAGATTTGGTGGCCATTTCAATTGAAAAAGTGTTGTCTGTAAATGACACTGCGCTACCACACTATGCTTTAGTTACATTCACAAGCCTCATGTCCATTAAGGTAGGTGGTTCGAGAAAGTGTGTTGTTCTAAAAACTGAGTTGTGATTCTAAAGGTTTGGGAAGCATTGGCATAGCATATCTGCAGACCATTTGTAGGAGAAGGGCTGTTTGTAAAATGTGCTTCTGTTATGATGGGTTATTATTCTAAATGCCATGAGGTCAGATTTGTCAAGGCAGCCAAAACTGAGCATGTAAAGGAATTTTTGATAAATATTTTTGCCATAAAAAGATGCCAAGAGGTCATTGTCGCTGACAATTGTCCCAGATTGACATCTGGTAGACTGGAGGAGTTTTCTAAAGTTTTAGGAAATTGAGCATCCCTAAAGAGCTTTGTATCACCCTTGAGAGAATGTATTGGCTGAGCGCATCAATTGAGTTTTAGGTGATTGCTAACACTTGGTTGGCACAGACAAGTTTGGTTGGAAAGAATTGAGAAAGATGCTTTGTAACTTTAGGACCAACAAACCTACCACTGCTGGTGAGCCACCATTGTGTATGTTGTGTGTAAGAGTGCCATGCTCAGAAATGTGTCTGCCTTGAATGCAAAGAAGAAGAGTTCAGTTTTATATGAGAGATGAACTGAGATGGTGAAATCTAAACAAAAAGATTTCCTCATCAGGCATGAATATAAAAACAAAATGTGTCAAAGAGCATTGCCTAAGGATTTAAGCTTTTTAAGAATAATGCTTATGGTGTGCCCAGGTACTATATGGAATAAAACAACCCCTGATATATATATATATATATATATATATATATATATATATATAATTTTTGTAATCCTCCAAAAAGTCATGTGATCAAGGCTCAGGGAGAGCCGAAACGTTATGACGACATCGAGCAGTTGAGCAAATAAAACTCTTTGCACTACAGAAGGTGGTCCGTGTTTGTGTTGTTGCGCGGGGGCTATGAGGAGGCTGCCCTGCCAGGGATGCAACTGAACTGATATATATATATATATATATATATATATAATTTTTGTAATCCTCCAAAAAGTTCAAAGACCTTTCTTTAATTTGAGTTTTTCGCGACTTGTAAAAAAATAAAAAGCTATATACCCTGATTATTTGTCAGCCTTCCCAGATTACTTTTTCTGTCTTCCCAACTTCTTGTAAACAATTATACATTGTATGAATCAAAAGCTAAATGTTTGAAGCTTTAAGGAGGAGACTCCAGTGATGTGGAGTGTTCTGTGGGCATGAACTTTCTTTAGCGCCTAAGCTAATTAGGGAGTTACGTTTAAGTTATACGATAAATTCATTTAGTGCCATATGTACAAAAAATAGGAATCGCAATTTCCTAATTGTGATTCTTACGGAATTGCAATTAGCCAAGCGCAATTCCTAATGTATAAAATAATGTTTTCCTAAATAGTGATTCCTAATGGGTTTGCAAATTGACCTACCTCGTGATTAATAATAACCCATTAGAAAAAGCAGTAATCACAGTGATGGTGGCATGCCAGGGTCATGTTATGTTATGTTATATGAATTTGCAACGCGCACGGCTACTCATGAGTGTGCCGGCGCGAAGCCTAGCGAGGTATGGGCAGGAAGCTTCAGGGAAATAGATGTGTTTTCAACTTCCTCTTGAACACGACTGGGTCCTGGATGGTACGCAGGGCAAGAGGAAGAGCATTCTAAGTAACCACCGCTTTCACTGCAAATGAACTGCCCCCATCCTCTGAAGCTTGAATTGAGGGACCTGAGCATAACCTAGGGACGAGGATCGCAGGGAGCGCGCGGGAACATAGAAGGAGAGACGCCTCTGCAAGTAGAGAGGACCACAACTGTGGAGAGCATGGTGGGCTAAAGTTAGTAGTTTAAATTTGACTCTTTCCACCATGGGGAGCCAGTGGAGAGAGCACAGCTGTTGATGAACACTGCTCCTAGCCGACATGCCCAATAAAAGTCTGGCTGCCGTATTTTGAACCACCTGTAACTTCTTCAACAGGTAGCCTGGGATAACAGTATAAAGGGCATTGGCATAGTCCAGCTGTGACAGAATCAGCGCACAAGTTACAGTTTTCCTCGGTGTCTGAGGTAAGAGGGGGAAGAATCTTCTGAGAGTTTTAAGCAGGCCGAAACAGCAGCCAGACAGCTTCATGATGTGTGTCGAGAAGGAAAGACATTCATCGAACCAAACCCCCAGATTTTTGGCAGGCTTCCCTGACGAGGTGGGTAATGGAAACTCAGGAGGCCAGAGCTGCTCTCTGAAGTTGAGGGGGAATTTACCAAATAGCAGAATCTCTGACTTTTCTTCATTGCACTTAAGCTGCGCTCCCGCCAGCCATTTACAGATGGAAGATAGGCAATGATGAACCTGTAGTACAGAGTCCGCATCTTTGTCCCAAGTAAAAAGCAGCTGGGTGTCGTCAGCGTAAGCCATCACCTTGGCCCCCAAACCACTATGTATGTGATTGCTTCTTAGGTTTCGACTGCACAGAACTTGCAAAATCTCTTGTATTAAAAAAAAATTCTTAGAAGGGGCTTAGGACACACCCATTACTTACCTTCACTTACCATTGGCTGGCCCCCACATGACTCCCACGTCACTTTACTTATCATTGGCTGGCTCCCACATCACTCTCATTTCTGGTCAGCGCCTCCTCCTCGCCTCCGTCGTTGTGCCGTGGAGCCTGGAATGAGAGCTGATTCTGGTGGCCAGTGTTCCTTCCACTGGCCAGTCATTTTTGGAGGTCCTTTTTTAGGTCTTGGCTAGCCAAGGCTGCGCTTGCGCAGTCTCGCTCGCAAGATTTAATGTTTTTATGTATGGGGCTTGAACCCGCCCCTCTTCTCCATTGGCTGGCTTCCTAAACGGAGGCCAGCCATTGGAGGAGAGGGGCGTCTGTCCATTTAAGCCCCGTCTTTTTCGGATTCGGGGGCGTGTATTTTACTTTCTTTCTCTCCTCTGGAATGTAAACATTCCAGCCAATGGCAAGAGGAGAGAAAGAAAAACACGCCCCCGAATCCGAAAATGGCGCTGCGTTTCTCCGAGGCATTTATGCTTGACTTCGGAGAAAGGCGGTGGTGTTCATGGCGTCATGAACATCACCCTAACTCAAAACATTAGCTACCAAGGCTCCTTCCTGCTAAGGTCTACAGCGGTGGATGCCTGACTTTGCTGCGAGATTCCGGGACAGGCCGCCAAGCTCCAGAGCTTCATGTTCACTTTTCTTTAGTGCTCGGCGCTTGATGATGTTTGCCTTAGTCATTGTTAGCCACTTGGAGGAGCGCAGATAAGACCAGGCGTGTGCTTCCTCGCCGGCCGGCCAAGTCACTGGTGCAGCTTCCCTTTTATGCAGAATAACACCACGACCGATAAAACGTGCATTTGGGCTCAAAATGCATGCTTGCGTGTTGCACGGACTACACTGCTCACCTCTAAGTCACTCCATACAGAGTCCTGGTTGCACATGTCCCACGCCATCCAGTCCCCGAATGACGGCTGCACGGCGTTTAAACTCCAGTGCACGGATCCACCAGGTGCCCGGAACACACTCATGCAGGAAAGCGGCCCCTCACTGAGGCCGAGCGGAAGGCACCTGTCTTACTACTGATCCCAGGCACATGACAAAGCTATTAAAAAGTAGGCTGGTCTGTCACTCACCCAACCCTCTCTCACGGAGCTGCTGGGGAAGCGGTGACGTCTGGTGGAGGCAGAGCCAAGGCTGTGCGAAGCCGGCCTTCCAGCGCGCGCACGCTCGCGCACCCACACTCACTCTCAGACATTCACGCGCGCACATACGGCTCGCACGAGCTCCCGAGCGCCAGCCGCACAGTGTGATTAAAATCGGATTTAAATGCCACACCTCCTTTAATTGATCCACGGCATAAAATCCCCCGAAACGCTCCTTTAATTTATTTATGTTTCCAAAATAAACAACCGAACAAGCAAGCTTTGTTAGCTGCCTGAACCGCGTCATGCGAGCAGTGCGGTGAACTCGCTCATTTCAACTGTTTTGGTGAATTTTCCCGGGCAGTGTTTGTTCACATCCTCACATCACACACATAAGGTACTCTGCTGTGGTGGGAATTGAGGCACATTTAACTGTTTTTTCTAGTTTGTATGGCCTCTTTCAGACACTAATGCAGGTTTTGTGCAGCAGCTCTCTAGCAGAGACATGAAATACAGGACTCTCGAGGCAAAATCTTTATTCTCAAAACGTCCTTTCGTATCTGGAAGTGCTGCGCGCGAAGGGTGTTGTTTGGTTACATATGGGAGCTGACGCTGTGGAAAAACAACATCTCCCTTTCCAGGTTACCTTCCACTGTTTTCATTTCATGCCCAGGCACCCTGGTAACAAGTGTTATTGGACGCAAGTGCCGGGTCTGCCCGTAACTGCTGAGGCTGCGCTCTGTGTTTTCTTTCCATAGATTATTTATTTTGAGAATTTGTAAAGCGCGACTGACACCTTGCAGGCTTCCTGGCGCTGGAAATTACTCTGTTAACGGATAACCGGGAGAACAGTCAGACGGACAATTTATTTGGGGAAGAGCCAGGTCTTGATACGTCTCCTGAATGGAAGAAGCTGTGATATCTGACGCATGTCAGTGGGCAGGCTGTTCCACAGCTTGGCCGCAGCAACACTGAAGGATCTGCCCCCTGTTCTGGTTCTGTTGAATCTGGGCACCTTTACCAGACAGGCAGAGGATGAACGTAGGTCTCTGGCAGGAGTGTACCACAGAAACAGGGCTTGCAGAGGTTTGGGTCCAAGTCCGTGCAGAGCCTTAAAGACAATGCAGAGGGACTTGAAGGCCACTCGTTGTTTTAAGGGTAGCCAGTGTAGCTCAGCCAGAGCCGCTGTGGCCGAGGCCCTCCTCGTCCAGCCAAGAGCCAGCTTGGCGGCGGCAGACTGAATTCGCTGTAGTCGGTCCATCATCGTGACTGGAGACTCCAGGAGCAGGGCGTTGCAATAGTCAAGGCGACTGAGTATCGTGCACCTGACTATCGACGCCCTGGCTTGTGCCGGGAGAAGAGGCATGATTTTCCGCAGTGATCGAAGCAGGGCTGTGCAGATCCCCACAGTTTTCATCACCTGGGTTTCGCTTATCTCCCTGCTGCTGCCTGCGGGCATGTTTTTGGTTTTGAATAGACATTTTTCTAATCGTACTACTGGCCTCCTCGCCAAATTTTCGGTTTGAAGCCCAGACGGGCCAATGTTGTTGTCACTGAAGAAGCCCCGACTTACTGAAAACAAACATCGTTCTGACCTCGGGCACGTGTAGCCTTCCGTCCATAGGCGGCGGTTTCTGCTGGTTCAGGAGCCCCTGTTTCATGTGCTTCTTAGGTACACAAAACACAGTGAATTGCGTTTACCAAACAGGGAGAGCAATCATTCCAGCAACCATTCACAATTGCCAAAACATACTTTATTTTGCGATGGGGTTGTAGCCATTGTAGTGGGGGGTTGTTAAAATGCCACGGTAAACATTAACGCAATGCTGCCCTCTCCCCTTTTTCGCCCCCGCCTCTTCTCTTCGTATTACAGCCGCACGCTTTCCTCTCTTTGAGCCCTGCACTGCTGCCTTTGGGCCATGCGCCAATCATAGGCTGAGTTCCGCTCTTCTCCCTTTCCCCTAATATCTCCCTGCCTTTCTGTCCTTCGCCCCCCCTACCCTCGTCTCTTGTCCCAAGTTCTCACCTCTTGTCCCAAGTTCTCGCCTTGGCTTCCAGCCCTTCCCTATTCTTTGGCCCTACATGCCCCGCTCCAGCCTGAGTTTGCTCCGCTCCTCACATTTGTCTTGGCCCTTGAAGTCTCCCCTCCTTTTTAGGTCTGTGTGTGTGGCTGTGTGTGTGTGTGTGGCTCTGTGTGTGTGGCTGTGTGTGTGTGGCTGTGTGCGTGTGGCTCTGTGTGTGTGGGTAACTCTGTGTGTGTGTGTGTGTGTAGGTGGCTCTGTGGGTGGCTCTATTTGTGTGTGGGTTGCTCTATGTGAGTGGCTCTGTGTGGGTGGCTTTGTGTGTGTGGCTCTGTGTGTGGGTGCAAATGCAATAGGTCTCGCATTTGAGAGTGATTAAGCTATTGACATTGTAAATAACAATGCCGTTTCTTTAAATGTTTTAAAAACATAAACAAAAATAATGTCATGAGCAATGCCAATAGCTCTAACTTTAACAATGCCGAGACCATTGCATTGTAAACGCTTGTTGTTTACTTCCTTCGAAGTACTCCATACATGTGCATGTGTTTGCATACAGTCTCCCCCTCATATTTTTTGTTTTCACCCTTCTTTGTCCTGCTGCCCCCTCCCCTGCTGTTTGTTGTCCCATCCTTCCTTGCCTTTTTCTTTATCCCTCAACCCCCTGTTGTTGCTTGTCCAATATCAACTAGCCCACAACCTCCCATTCTTGCTTGGCTCGCCCCACCCACCCATCCACACGCTCCCACCCATTGTTGTTCTCAGCTCAGTGTCATTGTTTGCTCCACCCCCACCCTTCATTGTCTTGCTGCCTCCCTCCCCTGTTTGTTGTCCCGTCATTGCTGGTCAGTTTTCTGTGTTCCCCATACCCCAGAATGCTTAAAAGATAATTGTTCTCTTGAGGTCCATAATGTCATCATTTCTTCAGCGGGCCATTCGAATATGTTGCAAACACAATTGAGATGATGGACGGAGCACTGAAACTTTTCAGACACTCACCCCCAGTCACAGATCTGGGTTCAGTCCATCATCGTTCTTTAGCTCACTTCGCCACCCCAGTTCAGACCCAACCATATGCAAATTAGTCTTGACCCTGTTCTTATGGGAACAGTCCAGCCCAAACTGCCAAGCCAGGTCTTCCCTGGACCGGAAACAAGCATCCTGGGACTGGTTTCGGGATAACACCCCCCCATCAGCCAGGCTAGCTTGAATAATGTTCTCCTTTAGCACTTGGATTGCTCTATCCTTTATGCCACCTGTTTGTGAGCTAGCCATTCTATTACTGTTTCCTTGTTTACTCTATAATCTACTAGTCATGCGCACCATTGTCTTTGTTGAGAAATATCAGGCTCGCAGCTCCCCTCCTCCAATCTCACTGATTCTCAGCTCTTCAGGCTGACATACACAAACCGACCCTTGCAGCCCCAGGCCCTCTGGCCTCTCTAAAGGCAGCTGCAGGAATTCAATGTTAACTCTCCATTCTGAAACCTGTTAAAAAAAATCTTTTTGGGGATTACAATTTACCAAAACAATGTATATGCCCATGTTCCATTCTTTACGGAATTGTAAGACACATTATATGAGGGTGTAATTTTGGTGAGTGGATGAAAGACTGATACAAATGGGTCAATTACTTTGATGAGGCCCTTATATCTTGCCTCCTTTCTCCTCTGCCTGTCCATCCAGTGGCTGCTGGCGAGTGCTCGCTGCCCCAGCCCCTCTGAAGATTTCAGTGTTATTTCTAGTTTGCTCTTGACCACATCTGCTCCTGGCAAAGCCTGTGTGATATCAGAGGTTGCAGAGGGGCAGAAAGCTCTCATATGCTCTATGTTAGGCAAAGCTCCCTCGCCAAATATAGTATAAGAACCGCAAACATGTACCTCTCGCCCTCTAAAGAGTGTCACGGCCATTCCAACCCCAGCTAGATTTGCACCTCATTTTCACAGTAAGGCTTTGATAAGGAATGCAGCAGGCATTTTTTTCAGATAGATAGATATATTTTTTATTGTTTCAAGTTATTTAAAATCATCACAATTTAAAAGCGACATTCTTCTTAAAAATAATAAAAACCTCACTATTAGTTCTGTATTCTCAGCGGCCTCTGTATTGTATATTTGAACCGATGTTTGTTTCAATAAAAATAATTATAAAAAAGTAATAATAATAAAAGCCATGCGAAGACATAATATAGCGTGTTCAGTTCCAACATTTAGCGTACTATAACAACCGCGGTCAACCAGCCAATCGTACGGCCACTCACAAATTCAGTTTTTTTTTAGCAGAGTTTTATATAGCGCGAACTTGACCCGAATCCAATCGGGTATCAGAGCGCTTTACATAGCACCAGTTACGTTACATGAGGACACACATTAATTTTTTGTTAGGCACGGGGAGATTAAGTGATTTGCCCAGAATTACAGGATGTTTAGCGTCATTACCGAGACTCGAACCCAGTTCCCCAGATCCGAGGTCGAGCGCCCTAGCCGTTAGGCCAACTCCTCTCAATTATAGTTATAAGCATTATCCACTAAAGTGCCGGGTGCAATGTTATACAACAAAGTGGTTAGGGCACAGTTCGAGCCCCGGGATGAAAGGGGCTCGATACTGTGTTGAAGTCACATGAGAGTCAGAAGGGATGACCTGCAATGGCCCCAACCAATTCCCCAGAAGTGACCTTCATGCATTTGGAGGATCCAATGAAATGAAGTAGGCGCCCAACTGAACCCCTACCCAAGTGGTTTGCTGGGTTTCCGGGGACAAGGAAGTCTTTTTTGGCCAGCAAAATGACTTTTGTGCTTGAGGCTTCTGTAGCAGACCAATGGGCAATGAACCAAATGTGCATCGTGCATTACAAAGTGACTGGCAACCCTGCAGCTCCCCTGGTAACTAAGGTTCAATTTTGACCTTTGATAGAATGAAGTGGCACTGCGACCAGCTTGACCATGTTCGTTGTGGCTGTACTCTACTGGTCCGATTCTTTCGAGATACGTGACAAGCAATCATAAACCGCCCCAAGCCGAATGGACTCACAAAGCTGACATGTGCAATAAGTTCTAGCAAGCATCACTGCCACGGTGCCAGAAACTGGAGTGAAAATGTAGGTTTTTAAAACAAAATAAAGTGCTACTACAGTGGCATGGAAAAAGTCCCTTTTAGCTAGTTTCTGAATTACTATTGTGGAGGTGAAGAACCAGAGTTCCAAAAGAGGTCCAGCTAGAACGGGACTGCATAGGCCCTAGTCATACCCGTCGTGGCAGCACCTGCTCGCCAGAGTTGTGGAGACTTCAAAGTTAAAAAGAAGGATAAAGAGAGATAAAAAAAAGATCACCCTGCTTAGCGGCTTTCAGGTGGTAAATTCAGTAGCTTTAGGGCTTCTTTAAGAAATTTCACACATCTTACTGATAGCTGCACATCCACCCCGCTTAGCCACTCGGATATGGCGTATAGCATTGTCTTATGCAGCATTTGCGGAACAACGGTTTCAGCCAATAGGATCTTAAATTGTTCAGGGCTGGGCACATGCATATCACTGGGGTCAGACTTTCCTCCTTGTCATTACATAGGCGGCAGTTGTGTTGCTTTGATCTGGCAAAGCGACCAAATTTAAGACCCTTGTGAGGAATTAAATCATGTCCAACTCTCAAAATAACTTTTTAACCCCCATTGTCATTGGGTCATTAGATATGATGCTTTGTCCAAATCTTGGTACAGAGTGTTACATATACTGGTGTGGACTTTTCGAGAAAGGTCTTGTTTGCCCTCAATTCCAGATTGAATCTTTGCTGAGTTCACCAGCAATGTTGCAGTAAGCTTCAAGGTTAAATTGAGCTTAAAGATATTCTGTGTCTCAAGAGCTTCCATTGCCTGCCTCAAATAGGGTTTTCATATGAGTTTTTTGTCTAGGATCCTCGCCTTAGGATTTCCTTCAAGGACCTTGGGGGTGCGTCTATGAGCTTCATATAGTAACTCAGAAACTGGGCCTTCAGCATATTAGATTGTTTGTAGAGAAGAAATTCCAAACCCTATCTGTGAAGATGGTGCAGCATCTGGAAGATTGAATAGACGTCTATAACATCTTGTTTGCGCATTGTCCAGCCAGAAAGAGATGAGATCTTTAAAAATCAGTGAGCCATACGTGAGCATTGGGATAAATTCTTCATTGATTACTTTGCAAATGCCCGTTAACTCAGGACCGCTCATATTGGAGGCCAGCTTTTTGAAGCTCATCGTCATTGACAGAGCAATGTCCTTTAGACTGGACAGGTGTGTAACATGGAAGCCACGCTGGTTGAAGTTAATCCCCAGATATTTGAGGCTTTTCACTTGTTTGTTTCTGATTGCACAGTCCATAGTTTTTGTTTTGGCATAATTGACTTCTAGTTTGTTTTCCACACAATACAGAGCAAGGGTCGCCAGAGATCATTGCAGCTCTACCGCGGTGTGATCGAACAGTAAATAATCAGCAGCGTACAGAAGGCACTGTATGTTAGGGCAGTCACACTTTGGTGAAAAAGCACGGGCAGACGTAAGAGCTGTGTTTACGTCTGCCAAGTAAAGGTTGAACAGCGGTGGAGCAAGGATCCATCCTTGTTTTACTCCTAAGGTGGTCCTGATTTTATGGGTTGGGACTCTATTCGATGTAATTTTGACCTTTACCCCGGTTCCCGTTTATAGTCTCCTAATGGCTCTTAAAAGTTTTCTGAGACACCCCAGGCAGCCAACGTCTGCCAGAGTGTCGCACTGTCTACTTTATCAAACGCGGTTTTAAAAATCGATCGATGCGACATATAGCGGGGGCATTTTTGATGTTAGCAGCTTTGATCAAGCAAGCAAAGATGAACAGATTATCTTCTTTGCCGTGCCCACGCCTCAAGTCAGATTGAGTGATGAGTATTAAGGCCATAGTGTTGGACCATTCCTAACTCGTTGTTTAAGATTCTAGTGAAGCATTTGCCTTCGACATCAATCGGGCGACAAGCCGAAAGTTGAAAGATTATCACATGTGCCTTTTCTGTGGTTTGGAGGGAGTATGGCACCGCTCCTGCTGTCTGGGACTCCATTTCCCCACAAGCAGTTTCTAAAGAGTGGGCTAAGCAAGGCTGCTGAGTCCTCTGTAGTGGATTTAAATATTTTCGTGGGCAAGCCATTCGGGCCCGGGGCTCCAGCAGCTCAAAACAAGGCCAGTGCATGTTTAATCAAATCTTGGATCATCCGGAGCACTGTTTTTTTTTTGCTGGTATTGGGCAGGTTGAAGATATAGTCTGACCACTTGAGGGCCGACACGGCCGGTGTGATTTTTTTGAGTATTTTGGCTCAACCTTGTCTTGACGAGGTTCCAAAATGCTGCAAATCTTTTTAGTTTTCAAGGCCTCATGCAGTTCAATCCAAGCCAGAACCTCATTGGCCTGAGAGATTTCCCAGACTTTGGCTCTAATGGCCTTCCTAGCCTTCCAGATTTCTAGCGCTTGTGAGAAAGAGTTGCTGGTTTTATGAGCTGACCACCGCAGTTTCATTAATTCTAACTTAAGTGCTCTCAGCGCATGGTTGGATAATCACCTAAGGGTCTGAGTGCTACCTGCCTTTTGTGCCTTACTAATAAATCTATTGGTTAGCGTTTTAAGTGAGTCCTGCCAGTTTGCAACTGTGGGTAGAGAGTTCCTTGCCTCCTGTTGCAGAAATTCTCTCCGCTTTGCCCAGGCAGAAGGTAGGGGAGTTGCTGACCATCTTCTTCTTAGCAGCCCACAGGTGCCCAATATTATACCAATTGTTTGAAGTTGTATCAATCTGGCTGTATCCCTGTGAAGAGTACAGGGTAGCCTTGCATGGTCACTCGTCAATGTATGGAGGATCGTAAAGTTACTTGCCAACGTGAAGTACTGAGTAGATATCCAGATATAATCGATTAGAGAAGCACAGGAGCTTATTATATACATGGAAGATGTTGGTTGATCCTTCGCCCCTCTTCCATATAAAAAACTAAATTCTAAGGCATTCAACGAGGTGACAAATTTCTGCCCAGCCCTATCCTTCTTTATGGGTCCTAGGATGAGGATACCCCACGCATTCTCCTCTTCCTGTTGCCCAGGGGGTGGTTCTGGAGTTTCAAGGAGGAACATTTTGAAGTCACCAGCCAAGACCCACATTTCTGCAAGATGTTGTTGTCTTAGGACTTTAATTAGTTTTAAAATGTCTCCAGAAACTGTTTTCTTTTTTGGCTATTTGGGATTTATGTGAATATGTGCTAGCATCTTTCTTCCATGACCAGAGGATGTTGCTTTTTATCAGAATAATTAAGGCCCCGGTGCCACTAGCCAGGACTCTCATATTTTAAGGAAACTAAATATTTATAAAATGCCATTTTCATTTTGCAGAATTGATATGTAGGTCAAGTTCCCAATTGTAAACATTGAATTTAGGGCACATTTCTGCAAAATTGACTTTCAGCTTCATCTTCACCATCTGTGCTATTTACCTCATAGAGCTATTTTCTTTACTTTCAGCCACATGGCAAAGCCAGTAGGTTTCGCCTATGTGAGATCTATTGGTTTTGTCAATGTTTTTATAGATATGTTGTACAGTAGTGCGGGTTGCTGTCCAACATGGCTGAAAGTTTATTTTTTTTAATTGCACTTTCAGGCAGCCAGCACTGACTATGTCATAGCGCTGATGTGCAATATGTCTAAAGAACACTGACAAAGCCACCAGATTGCATAGGCGGCACCTACTGCCTTTACTAATGTTTGTTAATAAAGCAATTTTTTTATGCAGCCCCTTTTTCTTAAATGAAAACGTGGTGAGTTTAAGAAAAATTGTACTTTTCAGTTTCATTCTTTTAAGTGTAGGCAGTGTTCTGGGAAACCGTTGCCTGCTCCTGAAAATATTTGCTTCAACATTCACAAGGAGAAACGGTCAATTGCCGACACCTTCCCATTTGCGAATGGTTACCACCTCCTTTGAGATGTCAGAAAAATATTAATCTTTTGCGACTGTAACTCGGTCCCAAAACAATCCTAAATGCCGCTGCAAATCAGCATTTGGAAGGAAACCCTAAACATGCTCCTTTCAAATAACGAATCACAAACACAAACTGCAATTCGGTAACATGTAGCAATTTGTGTTTTGTACATATGTAAAAGCATTTGTGCAGTTGTAAACAGCCTGATCGAGCCTTTGCTGGCCACAAAAATGCTTTGAGCATGTGGCACATAACTATTTCCTCAGTTGGTACAAGATTTCTGCACCACTGACAGTTAGAATCATTCTTTTTTTATAGATGTGCTGGAATCAAAGGTACCACCGAGCAGGCTCGCTTATTTTATCTATTGTCAATCATTTACATGTCCCAAGATGCCCCCTATGCACCACAACCAGTGCCCCACTTATGTACAGCACACGGTGCCCCCTATGTCCACCACGTGGGGCCTCCCCGGTTTGTTTGTGTAGCACTCCCCTATACATAGCACCTCAGGCACTGCATTCAGTGTCCCTCTCAAGCCCTCTATCCAGTGCCCCCCTGATGCACAGCACCCAGCACCCCCCCCCCCCGATGCACAGCATTCAGTACACCCTGTAGCAGTGCAACCAGTGCCCTTGATACACAGGACGTAGTGTCCTCCTTATGCACAGCACCCAGTGCTCCCTGATAAACAGGATGTAGTGCCCCCCTCATGACTGCACCCAGTGCCCCAATACACAGGATGTAGCCCACCGTATGCATAGCACCCAGTGCCCCTGATACACAGGACATAGTGCCCCCGATGCACTGCATTCATTGCCCCCTTATACACAAAACATAGTGCCCCCCTTATGCACTGCACCCAGTGGCCCCTGATACACAGGATGTAGCCACACTCTTATGCACAGCACCCAGTGCCCCCTGATACACAAGACATAGTGCCCCCTTCTGCACAGCACCCAGTGCCCCCCTATGGACACGATGTAGTGCCCCCCCTTATGCACAGCATCCAGTGCCCCCTGATGCCCAGCACCTAGTACACTTTGTTGCAGTGCACCCAGTGCCCTTGATACACAGGACGTAGTGCTCCCCTTATGCACAGCACCCAGTGCCCCCTGATACACAGGATGTAGCCCCCACCGCTTATGCACAGCATCCAGTGCCCCCGATATACAGGACATAGTGATCCCCTGATGCACTGCATTCATTGCCCCCTGATACACAAAATGTAGTGCCCCCCTTATACACTGACCCCAGTGCCCCCTGATACACAGGATATAGCCCCCCCCTTATGCACAGCACCCAGTGCCCCCTGATACACAGGACATAGTGCCCCCTTATGCACAGCACCCAGTGCACCACCTATGGACAGGATGTAGTGCCCCCCCTCATGCACACCATCCAGTACCCCCTGATGCCCAGCACTCAGTACACCCTGTTGCAGTGCACCCAGTGCCCTTGATACACAGGACGTAGTGTCCCCCTTATGCACAGCACCCAGTTCTCCCTGATGAACAGGATGTAGTGACCCCCTCATGACTGCACCCAGTGCCCCCGATACACAGGATGTAGCCCCCCCCGTATGCATAGCACCCAGTGCCCCTGATACACAGGACATAGTGCCCCCCGATGCACTGCATTCATTGCCCCCTGATACACAAAACATAGTGCCCCCCTTATGCACTGCACCCAGTGGCCCCTGATACACAGGATGTAGCCACACTCTTATGCACAGCACCCAGTGCCCCCTGATACACAGGACATAGTGCCCCCTTATGCACAGCACCCAGTGCCCCCCTATGGACACGATGTAGTGCCCCCCCTTATGCACAGCATCCAGTGCCCCCTGATGCCCAGCACCTAGTACACTTTGTTGCAGTGCACCCAGTGTCAGGCCGTGAGGTAACGAGCCGCGCCTACTCCCGACAACGCGTCGGAACTACAATTTCCGGCGGCCTTTGCCGAAGGGGAGGAGCCACGAGGATATAGTCGCGTACGGCGCTCCCGGCGTCGTACGTGAGACTGACCAGATTTGCCAAACGGACGCTTGGCAAGGTGATTTCCGCGTTTACGAGGCGAGCTCTATCGCCCAACCCGGGTTCTATTCGGACCCACCTTCTTGCTACGCGACACGGCTGAGCGTGAGTTAGAGTCCAGGAACCTTGAGCCGAAGTTACGGATCAGCTGCGGACCTTCCACGGAGGCGGGAGGACTCGTAGCGGTGTATCAGACCCCCCCGGTTTCTCCCTGAGAACACAGGGCTTGGGCAGGACTGTTCCCGGTCGGACTCCGAGAGACCTGGGTCTGCCGACGACCAGAGGGGTAAGACTCTTGACCCCCGGAGCGGAGGTTGAGAGTAGTTGTTCTCATTGTTTTCGAGACATTTGGCCACCGCCTCTAGGCTTCCAGGGAGGAAGTGGAGAGGCTCGTTTTTTCTTTTGTTGTTAGGGGCTAAAATCAGGGACGAGACTTTTGTTCGTTTGAATTCCAGGGCCTTGTTCGAACTTGTGCACAGGGTCAACGGGGTTTATCAAAACTGTGCCAACAGAGTTTCCATTGCTCCAGGTTAGGCACTCTTTCCTCCAGCGTCAGTGTTGGACAGGCCACACGAAGGGCTTGCGCCCCCCCCGCATGACAGGGCCCAAGCCCCGGCCCCCCAGGCGCAACCCACGAGAATCACCTGCACCCCGTCTCCCGACGGAACTCCTGCCCTCGGACCTCCCTGTAGCACGGGCCCAAGCCACCACCGGCTCCCTCGGCCGGGTCAAGCCGCCATCTTGGGCCCTGCGCCACGAGGCCGCGTGGCCTCCCCCCGACCCTAACCCTGGGCCTGGCCGGCCCCGACATCCCGGCACCACCATCCACCCAGAAGGTGAGCGGATCACTTGGCAGGTCAATGGGAGGACGAAGTGCCAAGGACTCTCCCCTGCCAGGTGACGATCGCCTCCAGCTCCCCCAGGCACCGGCTCCACCCCCCCGCTGGGTGTCTGGACACCTTCATCCCGGACCCTCCGACCTCCAAGTGCGAGGGTCCGGACATCAAAGGGCACCTGCCCTATAACTGGAGCAGCTGCGGAGCAGGAAGGCAGTTGTATCCTGGAGTCGAGAGACACCGAGAGAACTCAGCCTTGACAGACTACTGGCGCTGCCGTAGCCCTATCTTGTGATCTATCGTCCTGCCTGCTGGCGCTGCCGCGGCCTTCTGCAACATCCATCCTCGTCGGGACCTGCTGGCGCTGCCGCGGCCCGTTGTAACGACCATCTTCACCGGGACCTGGTGGCGCTGCCGCGGACCGTACATCGACCATCTTCACTGGGACCTGCTGGCGCTGCCGCGGCCCGTGTATCGACCATCTTCACTGGGACCTGCTGGCGCTGCCGCGGCCCGTACCAGCTAGACCACCTAAGCTCGAGGATTGGGAGCTACCCATCATACCATCTCAACTACCAGCCTGGTAACCAGACTGTCCCGCTACCCCCTTTTCCCATCTTGAGAGACTTGAATCGAGGGGACCCCTGAGTCCAGACCTCCTTGTACCTTTTCATCGTGCCTTAAGAAGTGCTTATAAAGAACGCTAACTCATCTCCTTGTGTGGTATCTGTCTGTGGGGGGGAAGTTATTTGTCTGTACGATCGCTGGAGACGGCTCTCCCCGGAGACCTCTCCCCTTGTCCTCGGCCGACCCTCCCGGTCCGTCTAACATTGGTGGCAGCGGTGGGATCCGAATCAACGCGTAATCGTACAGAGAGTAGCTCACCCCACGACAAAACCACGATGTCAGCTAAAGATAGCGGTTCCACTGAAAAGTTCCAAATGGATAAGTTGGAAGAGTATAACCACCGCGAACTTAAACAATTCTGCATGGAACTAGGCATTGCTACCACCGGCCTGAGGACCAAAGAGGATTTGAAGCGCGCCCTTGAGTCGTGGGCAGAAACTGGGATCACCGGATCCTCCGTCCAAAACAGTGTCGCACCAGAGGGGAACGCCACGGCTCCCGAGGAGAGGGGAACGGGCCTCTCGCAGGAGGAGATCCAGGAAAGAGAAAGGACCAGATTACACGAGTTGGAAATGGCACGACTCAAGATGGACGGTGAACTAAAGTTAGCCGAGCAGAAACTAAATCTAGAGCATCTGCGGCTCCGAGAGGAGCGAGAAGAAAAACAGAGACAGAGAGAGCTTGAGGAAAAAAGAATAACACTCGAACACGAACGCAAACTGGCGGAAATAGAACTTTGGAAACAGAATAAAGAGACGGGGGTGCCTGAGCGACCGCACACCCCAGGGGCAACCGAGAAAAAAGTCCACATCCCCAAGGATGTTGTCCGAGAGTATGTCCGAGAAGACGACATACAGCAGTGGTTCAAAGCCTACGAGATCGCCATGACCTCCCACCGGATCGACCGGAGTGATTGGGGAGCTGGACTATGGGGGAGGTTCGTCAACGAAGGTCGCGATGCCCTGTTGCAGCTCCCAGATCACCAAATGTCGTCCTACGACCACATGAAGGCTGCCCTCCTCACCCGCTACGGCCTCACACCCGAGATGTACCGCCAGAGGTTCAGAGATTGCACCCGGATCCCGGGTACAACTTGGGTGGAGTACGTAAACTATTTCAGCCGAGCCTTCGAGGGGTGGATCAAGGGGAGCCATGTAACGACCTACGAACAACTCTTTAACCTCATGGTATGGGAACACCTGTCGAACAACTGCTTCGTCGAGCTCAGGCAGCACCTCCTCGACAGTAAATTGACCGACCCCCGGCAGCTCGCCGCTGAAGCTGACCGATGGGAGAGCACCCGAGTGAGCCGGAGAGGACCGCACGAGCAGAACCGAAGCAACCAAGGCCAGCACCGTCCTCGGGGAGGAGGAGGAGGCCAGGGGCGAGGGAGAGACACCCTCCCGGCAACACCCGTGGCCAGCACCCCGCCCCCGGCCGGCCGGGGAAACCCCCCGATGCGTCCAGGGTTCCGAGCCAATGTCACGTGCCACCGATGCCAGCGAGTCGGCCATTACGCCAATGACCCGAGCTGCCCGCAGAACCAAACACCCAAGCCCCGCCAGGTAGCTGCCGCCGCCCTGGGGGAAGAACGACTGTCAGAGGAACAGGAAGAGTATGAGCCGGCCCAGCAAGAGTGGGAACCGGCCGCCATGGTTCTAGCGTGCCTAGGGGGAAAAGACATAGTCCCGCGGGCTCCCCTACCCGCCAACACCAGGAAATACGGTCAGTGGGTGACCATTAATGGGCATCGGGCCGAGGCCTTACGTGACACAGGCGCCAGTGTGACGGCCGTCCGCTGTCACCTGGTGAAACCCGAGCAGATCCTGCCGAACATTCTCTGCCCCGTCCGCTCAGCTGACAATTCCGAAAGTCTGTGCCAAATGGCCTGCGTCCCCTTCGAATGGGGAGGGGTCTCCGGCCTGTTGAAAGTGACGGTCCGGGATGATGCCCCCGTGGACTGCCTCCTGGGGAATGACCTTGAGAGTTCCCAATGGGCCACCGTCGAGAGAAGAGAGCACCTGGGGATGCTGGGCCTCCCGGACTGGGCCTGCGTAACCACCCGGTCCAGGGCAGCCCGTGCCGTTCCCCGACCAGAAGAACCGGAATGGCCAGCACCTCCGCCCCCGGTCGCCCCAGTAGAAGACAACGATGAGGCCAACCCCCCGGAGCCAACGACCGAAGGGGACGCGCACCTCCAGGACGTCCCCGGCCTGGCTCAGTGGCGTCAAGAAGGGGGGCCCACCCAAGAACAGTTCCGCCAGGAGCAAAAGACCTGCCCCTCCCTCGAGGGACTCCGCCAACAAGCCAGCGCCCAGAGCGCAGGGGACTCCACCGGAACTCACTGGGTCTACTGGGAGAACGACCTGCTATACAGCGAACAGAGGATTGCAGAGCTAGGGGCCGGTCGAGTACTGGTGGTACCTCTCCGCTTCAGAGACTTCCTGCTCAATCTGGCCCACGATGTCCCCCTGGCTGGACACCTGGGCCAAGACAAAACTTACAGTCGCCTAGTGACCCACTTTTTCTGGCCGAAGATGCGGAACGACGTCCTGAACCACTGCCGGTCCTGCCCCACGTGCCAGGCCAGCGGGAAGAGTGGCCGTAAGCTGAAGGCCCCTCTACAACCCTTCCCGGTGGTCACCACCCCGTTCGAGAGGGTAGGAATAGACATTGTGGGGCCCCTGGACCCCCGCACGGCACAAGGACATAGGTTCATCCTAGTACTGGTGGATCACGCCACCCGCTACCCCGAGGCGGTGCCTCTGCGAACGGTAACAGCTCCGGTGGTTGGCCGGGCCCTAATGGGGATCTTCTCCCGGGTGGGCTTCCCCCGAGAAGTCGTCAGCGACCGAGGCACGAACTTCATCTCCAAATACATGAAGTCCCTCTGGCAACAGTGCGGGGTCACCTACCGATTCACGACCCCCTATCACCCCCAAGGGAATGGACTAGTGGAGCGATTCAACCGCACTCTCAAGGGGATGATTGGGGGATTGGAAGAGCCCCTCCGTCGCCAGTGGGATGTACTACTCCCGTGCCTCCTCTTCGCCTACCGAGAAGTTCCCCAGAAGTCCCTCGGTTTTAGCCCTTTCGAACTCCTGTACGGGCACCCTGTGCGAGGGCCCCTCAGCCTAGTCAAAGAAGGTTGGGAGATGGCCCCCCTAAAGACCCCTCCAGACGTCTTCAAGTACCTCCTGGCCCTACGTAATCAGACCCGGCGCTTCAGGGAGATGGCCAAGGCGAACCTCGAGGCCAGCCAGGAAGACATGAAGAGATGGTATGATCACAATGCCTCCTCCGTCGAGTTCGAACCTGGACAACAAGTGTGGGTGATGTCCCCCACCGAACCATGTGCCTTGCAAGATAAGTGGACGGGGCCCTTCAAGGTGGTCGAGCGCAAAAGCCCCGTCACTTACCTCATCGACATGGGGACCACCCGGAACCCCCTTCGGGTCCTCCACACCAACAGACTCAAACCACACTTTGTGCGCTCAGAACTCAGCCTCCTGATGGCTACAGACAGTGGGGCGGAAGAAGACTCCGAGCCTCTCCCTGATCTCCTGAAGACTCAGGAGAAAGACGGTTCCGTGGACGGGGTCCGGCTCTCCGATGCCCTCACCCCAGAGCAACGCCAGGGCTGCCGGGACCTCCTGCTGCGGTTCGCTTCACTGTTCTCCCTCACTCCCGGGGTCACCCCTTGGTGCTTGCACGACGTGGACACCGGGGACAGTCCCCCTGTCCGGCACCGGGCCTACCGCGTACCAGATCGGGTACGGGCCTGCATACAAGAGGAAGTGGCCAAAATGCTCACGATCGGGGTCATCGAGCCCTCGGACAGTCCCTGGGCCAGTCCAGTTGTATTGGTCCCCAAAGCCGCTGCCCCCGGCACCACACCTGAACTAAGATTCTGCGTCGACTACCGGGGCTTGAACGCTGTCACCCGAACCGACGCTCATCCTATCCCCAGAGCGGATGAATTGATCGACCGGCTGGGGGCCGCCCGCTACCTCAGTATCTTCGACCTAACAGCGGGCTACTGGCAGATCGGCCTCACACCCCGAGCTCAAGAACGATCCGCATTCTCTACCCCCGATGGCCACTACCACTTCAAGGTCATGCCCTTTGGCATGAAGAACGCCCCGCTACATTTCAACGTCTTGTGAACCAGGTCTTGGCGGGGCTCGAAGAGTTCAGCGCTGCCTACCTGGACGATATCGCTGTATACAGCCGCCACTGGTCCGACCACCTCCTCCACCTCCAGGAGGTCCTACAGGCCCTCCAGCGGGCCGGCCTCACGATTAAGGCCGGCAAATGCCAAATTGGTCAAGGGTCCGTGACCTACCTGGGGCACCAGGTGGGGAGCGGGCTGGTGGCCCCACTGCAACTTAAGATTGCTGCCATCCAGTCCT